>NC_088853.1:26148626-26238626 GCF_963853765.1 Magallana gigas | reverse complement strand
ATATAGAGAAAATCTTTAAAAATCTTCTTCTCAAAAACTATCAGGCCAGAAAAGCTCAAATTAAAATGGGAGCATCCTCAGATAGTGTTAATTCAAGTTTGTTCAAATCATGATCCCCGGGGGTAGGGTGGGGCCACAATGGGGGATCAAGTTTTACATAGGAATATATAGAGAAAATCTTTAAAAATCTTCTCAAAAACTATTAGGCCAGAAAAGCTCAAATTAGAGTGGTAGCATCCTCAGGTAGTGTAGATTCAAATTTGTTCAAATCATAGTCCCTGGTGGTATGGTGGGGCCACAATTGGGGAATGGATTTTTACGTAGGAATATATAGAGAAAATTTTTAAAAATCTTCCTCTCAAAAACAATTAGGCCAGAAAAACTCAAATTAAAGTAGAAGAATCCTCAGGTAGTGTAGATTCAAGTTTGTCCAAATCATGGTCCCCGGGGGTCGGGTGGGGCCACAATAGGGGGATCAAGTTTTACATAGGAATATATAGAGAAAATCTTTAAAAATCTTCTTCTCAAAAACTGTTAGGCCAGGAAAGCTCAAATTGGTATTTAACTATCCTCAGATGGTGTAGATTCAAGTTTGTTCAAATCATGGTCCCCGGGGGTAGGGTGGGGCCACAATGAGGGGATCAAGTTTTACATAGAAATATATAGAAAAAAATCTTTAAAAATCTTCTTTCAAAAACTATTAGGCCAGGAAAGCTCAAATTTGAGTGGAAGCATCCTCAGATAGCGTAGATTCAAGTTTGTTCAAATCATTGTCCCTGGGGGTAGGTTGGGGCCACAATTGGGGGATCACGTTTTATTTAGGAATATATAGAAGAAAATCTTTAAAAATCTTCTTCTCAAAAATTATTAGGCTAGGAAAGCTCAAATTAGAGTGGAAGCATCCTCAGGTAGTGTTAATTCAAGTTTGTTCAAATCATGGTCCCCTGGGGAAGGGTGGGGCCACAATTTGGGGATAAATTTTTATACAGGAATTTATCGAGAAAATCTTTAAAAATCTTCTTCTCAAAAAATATTTGGCCAAGAAAGCTCAAATTGGTATATAACCATCAGCAGATAATGTAGATTCAAGTTTGTGCAAATCATGGTCCCTGGAGGTAGGGCGGGGCCACAATGGGGGATACATTTTTATATATAGAGAAAATCTTTAAAAATCTTCTTCTCAAAACTATTAGGCCAGGAAAGCCCAAATTTGGTTGGAACCATCCCCAGATCGTATAGATTCAAGTTTGTTTAAATAATAGTCCAGGGGTAGGGTGCGGCCACAATGGGGGATGAATTTTTACATAGATACATTGAGAAAATCTTTAAAAATCTTCTTTTAAAGACTCTTTGGCCAGAAAAGCTTAAACTTGTGTAGAGGCATCCTCGGGTAGTGTAAATTCAAGTTTGCAAAATCTCAGTCCCTAGTGGTAGGGTGGGGCCGTGATGGCGGTTTGAATTTTTACATAGGAATTTATAGAGAAAATCTTTAAAAATATTCTGGGTGAATTTTCGGTCCAAAACTTAGTACTTAGTGTGAAAGCACAGGTTATGCAGATTTAAGTTTGATGAACCATGATTCCCAAGAGAAAAGTGGGGCCACGAAATGGGGGGGGGGGTACATAGGAATAGAGAAAATTTTCTTACAGGTACAACAACAAAAGGGGCTTGGTATTTTACCAAAAAAAAGAGGTGGATAAAAATTGGCAGATTTCCATTCCTTTTTTTTTTAGCAAGATCTGCTGTACTTAGATGCCAAGATATGCTAATTTGATCAGAATTAAGGCAATTGTTGCTCAGGTGAGCGATGTGGCCCCTGGGCCTCTTGTTTACCATTTAATGATAAAAAGATTATTAATTAAAAACATCAAGAGCTAAAGTAAAATCAATCCAAATAAATAAGAGAAGAAAAAAAATCATACAATTGATTAATTCGGCTTATACCAAAAAACTTTTGGTGCATCAAAGACCTACTAATGCCTCTCCCCAGGATGCCGTAAAGTCCGAAAACAAGAAACATGATTCTGAGAGGGAAATCCAGCTACCACATGGACCACTGCTCGCCTGAGGCTGACCTTTATCAGTAGAAAGCATAAGAAATAGATAAAGAAGAAGTCAAGTTACCACATCAAAGAAGAATTTGCACTGTTTTATCACGATTATGATAAGGTAAATCTCGACAATGCGTTTTGTGAAAACAATTGTGAGGGATATATTGTCACCAAAAGTAGTATGATGTTATATTTTTCATTTGAAATTTATATTTAGCCTAAATTATATGAATCATAGGCCAAAAATGTCTAATATATATTTTTAAAGGAATTTAAAGACACTTCATATATTCATTAATGGCGTTAGGTTTAGTAGATGAACCAGTGCCAGGAGACAAATCATCGGAATACAGAGTAATCAATATCAAAATAAGTACTGTATATTGAAAACAGGTACCCAAATTTCAGCGGGTTGTAATTAGCAAAATATAACATGGATATTTTATTATCCGCAGATGTTATAATGTAAACAGACAGGCATTTATATGGTTCAATCAGTCAGAGTGTAAAAAAGGCAAAACTGTACCAAAAAAAACCCTTGTGTTTTAATAATGTACCTTGAAAATAAGAGAAGCATATGACCGAAATTACTTGAAAAGAGCTGCTAGGATTATTTGTTCCTTTTTGGTAAATAAAAACTCTCCTGCGTTTTCAACAAGATTGACAAAGATGAGAGGTGTTGGCTGTGAATAATAACTATAATTTTTATACGGTTAAAAAATAAGATTGTATAAACTATGAATAAAAATAGCTTGTTTATTGGTCAAATAATTATATAATGCTTACTCAAGATTTTCAATGTAATATCACACTTAATGATTGCTAGTATAGGTAAAATAGTGACATTTTATTATTGTTACTTGACATCATACGATTGAGTCAATGATCGACTTGAGACGAGAAGAGATAAATCATAAGGTAATATGTACAACCTGATGAACATTCAATATATTATTTACTTGGAATTGTAACTGATATTATAGTCTGTCCAAAGTTATTGCTTCCATCGCGTTTTTTTTTTTACAAAAAAACACATACCTGTGAAAGAAATGCTGTTGTAATCGATAATAAGAAAACTGTCCGAGATATCTTCAATGACAAACTATCATTTTTCACTGATAAAAGTTCACAGGAACGAAACAAAATCTCTTACAGAGATTTATAATGGGAAATGTTTACATCTTTTTCATTTTCGGAAGTACTCGGGACACCTCGCACAATTTCTTTAACGTTATCATCCGGGCTTATTAATAGTTGATGCAATGCAAAATCTCCGTAGACTTTTTTGGGGATGTGTATTGAAACCTGAAGCGGTAGAGGGGGCGTTTCAAAACAGATTATCATGACATTTTTCATATTAGTACATGAACTTAGTTTGAACTCAAAGGTTTTTATGATGACCGAAATATATAGCGAAAAGTGGTGGAAGCAAAATCTCAGGACAGAGTATAGGTGATAATACTATAGTATAGGTTTAAAAATGATTTTCATTTTTTCAGAAGAGGCAGGTGTATATAAATTGGTTCGAGTAATTTTTCATCGAATTTATATTTTTAGATGCTGGTTATTATATATTTTAAGTTTTTTTAAGAAATATTTCATAGGTATAGATTTTGAAGTGAAAAACGAATTATTTAAAAAAAAAAGTATACCAGACAAACAAAGGTCGGTTTTCTACTATCATAACCAAATGCGACTGTCATAACACACATAAGCAATTTCAAATAGACTTTTAAATTCGACTACAGTTTATTAGTATAATGCAACAAAACAAAATAATATTATCAATCATTTATTGATTAACGATAAACGTTATTAAATTACATAAAGAATGAAAAATAATAATATCTTACATGTACTTGCACATATCCAATATATAAACAATAACACCAATACAACCTGTCTGTGATTCATATTAGTCCCTATTGATAAGAAATTATATGTAGGACATTCATTGTGTACGAATGTGTTACTTATCTTAAAGTCAAGATCTAGTACATGAAAGGTGCCTAAAGGTTTATAAAATTTAAATCTTTCATGATGCTTCATAACAATAGCTTCGTTTGATAGGGTATACCGGGGCTAAACTATTTGGTAAACACAATGAATCATTTTTTAAACTGTCATTTTTAATGACAGTTGAAAGGAAATAAAGAATAAATTTCGGATCTAGTCCATTTTTGACTAATAAAATTTATCTAGAATGCCTACAGTCTCTCCAAAATCCGAATGAGACAAGCCATTGACTTCCTTTTTAAAATGGTATCAAATTAAATATAGGTGTATCAGGATTACTTTTCCCACGATACAACATATAATGTCAAGAAATTTAGTTTTACATAATTCCTTTAGAGCCGTATAGTACGGGAAAACGATTCTTCAAATCAGTTATGACGTCTTATGATTATATCACCAAAAAGACACTATGGAATCATTTACTAGATCCTGACTTTAAATGAAATAAATTTAAGGGAAGATATGTCTAAGGTTATATCAGCAAAACTATGCGTTCAATTCATATTACATGTAACTTAAAACGACCAATGCAAAAATAACTTAACAAAAACAGGGAGAGCAAATTGCGCAAATAAAAAAAAAATGTGTGTTTCAATGTTTTGTCTTTAAAAAGGTAGAATGACTCACGTTTTTAATTAACGCAGTGATTAATATGGATTAAAAAAATTAACGTTCAATTGCAGTTAGAACATATTTTCCTCCGTTTGATGATCAATTTCTTATTTCTAATTAAAATGAATAAAAAACAATGAACTTAAGAAGACTGAGTGATCAACAAATTAGCCAGAGGATATTTTTTACGGGGGCATGATAACGATTTTAGTCACATTTTATTCTTTTCTATTTTTATTGTTTACTTAAACAATTAAATGCTTTCTTTGGTGATTCGTTCAGGATATGAAAGTAGCGACATTGAAGAAAAAATACATAACCCGCGTTATCTTATTTTTTTATTCTATAATGATCACTACCTTCATAACCCGCATGAATCATCAAAGAAAGCATTTTATTGCGTATTGCTTTTTTATTAACATCTTTCTTTTAACTAATTAATGAATTTATTATGAAAAGCTAGTAAAATTCACTAAATTACTGTTAATGTACCTAAGAGGTTATCTTAAAGAAACAGCCAAATCGTCTCCTGTGAGACTTTGAGTCTGACATCATCATGATTATTTCATGCAGTCCGTGATTTTATTTAGGTCGCTGTAGGTTTCGACTAATCGATAAACAGTGCGTGTCTATTTCAGTCTGGTGAGTTTCAACATCCGTAAATTTCGTCCAATCGATAAATGGGGCGGGTAAATTTTAGTCTGGCTGTTTCTATGACGCAATGAATTAACTACAAGTTTCCGTAGAAACAATAGAGGAATTTATACTTCGTAGATGTAAATATAATGCTTTATAAATGCATTTGTAATAATTAACGAAAAGTTGAGTGTCAGTAGTAGAGTTTTAAGCAAGATACTGATCTCACAAGTCTGTCTTGTATGCATGGCTCGTGCCCCGTTTTTGCTGACATTGATTCATAATATTGATAAAAGATGTTTTCAAATGCTGTGTTTATCACATTCATTTAAAGTCTAAAACTGGAATTCTCTATTAAACTTCAAAACGTAAACACAACATGACGTAAGCTATGTTTACATAACAGAATTTTAGGCTCTTTATCTGGCTTAAAACATGACGACTGACTTTTAACTTTGGTTCACTATTGACAATGCCTTACTGAACCATTGTAAACATTAAACATTAAAAAAAACATGCTCCTTTGATTTTTAGAAATTGATTTTAGGCTAGACACTATTACTTGGTAGGGAAATATTTAATATGTTTTACCTTTAAATATGAAATATTATCTTGTATATTTATACTGAGCTCTATCCTCTGAAAAATATCAAACTAGTATAGACATGTCTTGGCCATTCGACCTTTTTATTAATACCAGTTTTAAATTAGAAGAGGTAAATTGATAGATTTTATTAACGCTGCAGAATGTTAACCACAATTTATTAGTCAGATTTCATAATACATTTATTCTTAACATTATCGACAAAAAGACCTTCTTTGGCATATTTTACCATTTAGAGAACAATACCAAAACAACTTACGTCGATGAATGCAAGTTTATTTCAAGTAGAGATGAGCACATATTAAAATATTTATTGAACTATTTGAACTCGGCAACAATCGTATATATACACAAAGTATTTAAATCGCGTATTGATCAGTGCCTATATGCATAAAAAATAATATAAGTACCGAACAAAAACTAATTGTATTGTTTTTCAAGGTACATGTGCAATGATAACACCGAATTCACTTCCAAGAAAAAAAATTAGCAATTTAATTGAACAAAGTGTCTAATTGACACACAATTCCCGTCTCATTGACAATATAAGCAAAATTCATGTATGTATTATATTTTCAATCCCTTTGAACATTAGTCTAGTTAGGTTTAACCATCATGAGGGTTTCCTGTATGTAAGTGCCTGATGTTACGGACGGATACCATGGAGAGCTCCACTGTGAAGATGCCCACGGTCCATTAAGATAACCTATATAACACCAGTTAAACCACCACCCTCCGCCATAGATGGCGCCGCAATTTCCATTACTCTTCCGGTCGTTGTCTTGATCATACGTGGTGAAGAGCATGCCAGGAAGGTTTCGGTTATTTTTTCCGGTGTATTCTGTACTCACCATACTGTCACCTTAAATTAAATACTGAATTTAGACGGAATTTTATTAAAACTAACCGAAAATTGATACAAAACAAAATTATATTGAATGTATTGATTCTGTAAACCTGATGATATGGCTTAGAAGCGAAAAAAAATTAAGTATTAGAAAACACTATCAAAAAGTGTGTTTGTGTACATGTAGACCATTCGTATTCAATAAAAGTATAGCAGAAATTTAAAATACAAACAAAATAAATAAATGAAAATTGAGAAGCACGTACCAAGCGTTCCTGTCGTTGGATCTCCCAATGTAAGTTTGTATTTGTTGGACTCATTAGAGATAGAGAAAATTTCATACACTTGGTGTTTCATTTCTCCGTTTGTCGTTTTAATTGAAACGTACAAAGAAACGTTATCCTTCCGCGTGAGTTGATGAATATTGTCATTTCCTACAGAATGAACCATTGGATTTAATGTATTTTTGTCTTTGTAACAACACTCACAAGCAAAGAGATAAAATTTTATGACATTGTCTAAATAATTACTTCTTTGCATTCTGATTGTTTTGTTCTCAATAGCATACGTTATTTATCGTTAATATTCTTTTCTACTGATATACTGTGTAATTTGATATAGTACTCATTGTTCTTACCGATCCAAAGATTGTGTTGGGGAATCCCAAACCCGTTCTTATATTCTATCCAAGATCGATTGAAGTTAAGTGATCCATCAATGCGTCTTTGAAGGACCTAGGTGTAAGTTATGCAAATTATGCTTGACCAAACACTGATTGTTCGATACATTACTCAATCGATATGTATATTTATAAAAAAAATAACTAGCATACTTACAGTCCAGCCTCCACCGTCGGTGTGCATATCACAGAAAACTCCAACACACCGAAAATTTGGATCACACGTGTCCCAAGGACAAATGTTGTAAACACCAGAAGTAGTCAATCCTTGTTCATACAACTCACGGCAGTTTTTGGGCATTGCTATCAATACAAAAAATGAATAAGTTTCTGTATCATATATATATATATATATATATATATATATCTTTTAAAAACAGCGTTTTCTGAGGACCTGAAAGTCTCATTAGGGGTTCCCCCCCTTAATTTTTCAAATTTACATTTCAAACTATCTTTGTCTATGATAACATTACGAATCAATTTTGAAACATATAGCCCAATAACTTTAAAATAGATGAGTGACACAAAATGGGCGTGTCTTATATATGTAGCATAACCGAAATACGGTATTGGCTGCGCCGCGTAGTAATACATAGCATGTGCTACATGAAAAGATAGTGGATTTAAAAAAGTGTAATTTTTACTTTTTGTAAAAGTGTAGCAAGAATTCAATAAAATGTTAATATAGGTAATAAGAAATTATTCTTTGAATATTATAAGATGAAAATTTCGGTCGGAGTGTGGTCAAATCTATCATTAAGCTCTCCGTGCTTTTTTGGATTTGATTACGCCCCGACCGAAATTATCACCTCTTAACACTCAATGAATGATTTCTTTTTTCCTGAATTAACCATCGTATTCTGACATTTTTTATTATAACATTTTTTTTAAATAAACATCGATATCATCAAACGTTTTCTATATCCATTTGTTTCTTATTTACTCTGTTTTGCATGTCCGGCTTCCTTGTGCAACAATATTTGCCTTTAAAGATTTTAAATCTTGAACTATTATGATTAGATTGTGTTTTTAGCTCACCTGAGCTGAAAGCTCAAGTGAGCTATTCTGATTACATTTTGTCTGTCGTCCGTCTGTCTCTCTGTTTGTCCGTCTGTCCGTCCGTCCGTCCGTCCGTCTGTAAACTTTTTACATTTTGAACTTCTTCTCTAAAACCGCATTCAATTTCAACCAAATTTGGCACAAAGCATCCTTATGGAAGGGCAAATATAAATTGCGGAAATAAAAGTCCGATCTGTATTCAAAGCGGAGAAAACCTCGAAAATGTAGAAAAAGGGGGATGCATTTTTAAAAATCTTCTTCTCACGAACTACGGACTCCAATTTAACGTAGTTGAGCATAAGTTTTCCTTATGGGAAGGAAAATATAAATTGCAAAAATTCAGTGCTAATTTTGTTTCAAATCTGAGTTATTACGAAAATAATAATAAAGGAAAGGCGTGTTTCAGCTTCGAGTTCGGCATCCGGTAAAATGGGTAGGCAAGACTTGGCCTGGGCAAAACAAAAGATTGGCAGTTATTAATCTACCAATCTCATTAAAATTTCAGGATATTTGATGGACCAGTATATTTGTATTCGCTGTAAATATTGCTGCAAAATAGTGCGTATTTGGAATTGACGATTGCCGATCTGCCCGGCTTTTATTTTGCCACGGCCCGGGTTTGCATACCCATTTTACCAAGACTCGTACTCATACTTCTAAAACGAGGTTCTTTGTTTAAATTAGCCATGACATTATACAAAAAAGGGTCGATCTGACTATGATGAATTTGCTTGTTATGCAACAGTTCGCGTATGAAGGGAAATTTTTGAAACATGCAAAATATATTGGTGCCGATTTTGTGAAGTTAATTGAGGCGAAATATTTCAATGCGTTGACAGTTTTCACACATGACGTTGGTGTTAGCTTGTTCTGATTTTCGTTTCGTTTTCATTATTTATGCTTTGTAACCTTGGAACTATCGTCTGTATTTCGTGATTTTTACGTATCAAATCAAACAGAGACTTCAGTAAATCAAACAGTTAACTGTTTACCTGCGCAAATTAAGCAAAATCTGATGTAGCAAAAGAGTACTGAAATACAACTCATTCTATCGGTAATTCGGCATTATCTTTTGCGTAATGGTAGATTAATGCAATAGGTTTTGTTGAGATTTTCGGCATTTTCTCTAGTTTATTCAGTTTAAATAGAGTTTGATATCGCTGATGGAAATATGTAGGTATATACATGTATATATATGATTCATTTCGAAAAAAATAAATTGTGTTCTTTATTTGTTATAGTGCATGTTTCTTGTGTTTAATTGTTTACGAATTCTATTTACTAACCATATTTGAGTGTTAAGCTTCAAATTATAAGCAAGATACAGAGATTTGCTCACAGTTCTATGTTTGTACACAGATCTTAAAAACTAAAGATTAAAAAAGAAAAAAAATTGTCAATATTTATTAAGAAAATTTTCAAAGTCTGTTCTTCCAGAAACTAACTTTAACATCTTATTGTATTGTAAACCTTTTTTCGTCATTATTACTCCTTCTGTACATGTGATCCTTCACTGTGTTTGTGTACATTTGTATAAACTGATTTTGAACCTCAAATACCAGTGAACTGGTCTTGAGTGAATAAAAGAATTGAAAATCTTAGGACATTCTTTTTTTCCATTTTAAATGCTGAATAGGAAATACCAAGTTAAAAATCATAAGCTGAATGTAATAAACTCATGTGAACAAAATATGACTCAAACCTAGGCAAACTGTGAGCTCTGTATCTTGCTTATAATTCTACGATTGACGCTGAAATTTTGGTTGAACATTAGAAATTCTATGTGAATTAGAGCATTTTAAATCTTGTACAAACAAAATAAAAGAATGATATTCTGTATATACCTACTCTCTGAGGCCCCCTCTTTATACAATAAATAATGTGAAATCTACATCAATTTTGATAGTTTTTCAGACACGAATAAATAAAACCGACATTTTTAAAACAGTTTCCATAGTTCTGACACATTTCTGTTGCGGGGATAAAGTAATTATCGCTATTCCTAAGAATATCACAGCGGAAAATTATCCGGGTTTGTTCGCGAAGTGAATAACAGTCATTTAATTATAATGGAGAAGACAAATAACATTTTTTTAATGTTTTTAAGTTGAGGAATTGAGCACATTGAGGTACAATTTTCTTCTTCACATCTAGGATTTTTTAAATAGAAAACAATAACTATTACATTTTTTTAAATACAATAACTACTAAGTAGTTGATGAAAAAAAATGTACCTATATGCTCTCATATATTTTGATCGCTGTACAAAGTGTGGGTGTGTGTGTGTGGGGGGGGGGGGCAGAACGAAAATATAGGGAATAGGAAGTTAACAACTTAACAGTGTACCCCTACCAAATGTTTAGTTTTATATCTTGCTTAGAATTTTTTTTTATTCTTGTAAAAAATAGTATTTCATGAAGATACAATGTCAGAGATTACGTGTATGCAAAAATAAGTGTAAAATTCGAATACTTGACAATATTTATTTTTTGTTATTCTACCGAGGGACCATATGGCACAATATCTTTTGAACGCCCATTGTTGCTCAGGTGAGCGATGTGGCCCCATGGGCCTCTTGTTCACTTAAATTCTCTATATTTATTATCAGTCTGACTGGTCAGCTTTCTAGTTGTTCCATATTATTGTTAAAAGCATGTACATATGTATTAATGCTCTTGATAAGTAAAAATAATCACCTTTTAAATAAATCGTATTTCAATTATGGTATGTGTACATATGTAATCATATTTAAAACCATCTCCATCTTGATCGCAAATATTACTCGTCGCGAGACAATAAACTGGGCTAAACTCGAAAATAAGGTCATTGCAATAAAAAAAAATGGCTTATAGTGTATGCATATTGAAACTAATCATTTATATCATGAAAAACAAGATATCAAATACAAAGAATAAATCATTCAGTTAAAACATTAAAATTTAGTATAAAGATCCTCCAAAAATGACATTTATCTTGGTTATTTAGCTTTTTTACATTGATTACGCCGTTACTCTAATTGAAAAATAAAAAATGAATATATCTTCAAGAACGCGAAACGTAAGTGCTTATTCAGAGAACAATCAATTTTAAACAAATATGTACAACAGTTATATTCTTTGGAATATTAAACGAATAATTATATTGATAAAGTATCGTTCAAGGATTTTTACAAGCTAACCCCCACCCCCAATTAAAAAAACAACACAGAACGACGAATTAACTTAGAAAAACAAATCTTTATTTTTAACACTGAATTAAAATGGTTTTCGCAACACGTTTGCTTAACTTTATTGTAGTAATATATACTTTATTTATTCTCATATTCATTGTTATGTCATGTTCATTTTATTAAAGTTTTTTTGATTTGAAAATGAAAAAAAAGTTGTATTTTTATTTTCTAGGAAAGTAATTATGTTGATTGCATACACAAGTTTATATAGATGACTGTATTTATTTTTAAATTTTCATAAACAATCTTGTGCCTGTTGTAGATAAACCTAAAGAGTTTGGAACATGACAGACTGGACATTTAACAAAGTTCAAGAAACGTGTGTATTTCCAAAAAAAAAAAATCTTTGAAGACATGCTAGTGCTAATATCCTTATGTGCTCACGACAAACTTAAACATTGTGATTGTTGCATTTTACATATTTTTGAGTATGAAATACAATCAAATTACTGTACTTATTTAATACAGCAGTTAAACGTCTTAAAAATATTATTATGCTTCCTTTCAATGTCTGTTTCGTAAGTCTACCCCAATTGCTCGTAATGATGCTGTGAACGACGCAGTTCGGAAAGATTTTGATAATCAGTTTCCATCTCTGCACAGTCGTAGATAAATTGGTCTGGATTTTCATTATTTGTTGAGGCCCGACTTTTCTTTTCGTGTTGCCTCGGTTGTTCTTTCTTACATTTGCAAATGTTATTTTTGAAATATCTGGAATAGCCAAGAAAGAGGACAGAGTTACAGATTGAAACTGGTGTAAATGTTCTTAATTTCATATTAAGAATGTTAACAGCAATACATGTATGTCCCAAGGAAGTATTTTTGTACTTTTATTAATATCACTTAATGATTCACTTTCTAATTTACCGTCTCGTGGTCTCTAAAAATGTATCTGCATTTTAATTAATTGACAAAGACAGACTTGTTTATGTTAGGTATAACATGCAACTTATCTTGCTTCAAAAGCACATGTGCAGTAGTACAGGTAAAGTAACAGGTAACAATGTAACAGGTCGTAAAGTTAAGTATAGACGCGTTATCTTAAAAGGGATGTGTGGCCGTGGCCATTTTTAGACTTTATTAATTTCCTTTAGAAGAATGGTTATGCATAAAGATAAAATAAAAAAGTCAAAATCTAAAATATACCTATCAGACCCTAACCCCGGGTTTACTTTTGGGGTTTATTGTGGGTCTGTTTTTTAAATTTGTGACCACTTTGGGTCCACTCGGGGTTTACTTTTGGGTTATTCAAAGTTTGTTTTGGGGGTCCTCTTTTTGCACTTTATTGTAAAGCAGACCTGTTTTAATCTAATCATCTTACTGCCTGTATTTCCTGCCCCCTGTATATTATAAAATACACATGTAGCGTCTGCTTTCAGCGGTTTACTTCTGATCGGGGTTTACTATCTCTGTCCACTCTGGGTTTACTCTAGGTTCACTCTATTAAGCTAGAATAAACCCTGAAAGTAAACACAGGTTCTAGTTGGGGGTTATTTTCTGTAAGGTTGGGTCTGATCGGCACTGTATAATAACTTAAAAGTAGGATATTGTTGAAGGAAAAATGTTTTAAACTTTGAGGTATGTCTGATAGTTAATTTGTTGACAAACAAGCCTTCTTAACCGTTATTCATTTTTTGTACACACCAATACAGTAATGAGACAATATCCTTCAAAATTAAATAATCAATGCCTTTATAACATACCTTATAGATAAAAATATGTTGATCATCAAGCTTAGACAGAACAGCACGGAAACTGCATATAAAATGTAGTGGCTGTTCATGTTCTGTAAATGTTGAACTGTAAATAGTGTATCAAACAAGTTTTAAATAACTGGAGTGGTAGTAATGTCAAATATTTATATATAAATAAGTTTTATTTCAAAAGTGGTGAGTATTGTATTTACCACCAGCTTGAACTGATATGAGTGAATGGTACATGTTAAAAAAATGATATTAAAAATCAAACCAAACGGCAGAGACAAAAAAAGTTTCTTCAGTGCAACACTTCCAGTATTTATTAACTTGGTTTTACTTTGTAACATGTATGTACACCACTTCAAAATAATGTTTGAGTTGTGCCTAGAAGCAATATTCTGTTGATAAAATTAATGATTCACTTTGTTTAAATAACTGTTATGTATTACTTAAAAATAATTTTTTAATACATTTATCACAATGGCAGACGAGCTAACAAGTGTTAAGCTCAGATTACAAGTATCGAACTGAGAAATATCAACATTCCGATTGTAAAAGTTAAGAAACTACAAGTACATTACAATTAAGTACTTAACTAAACTTTGAACTAACATGTACCTTGAGCATTCAGTTCTTTGATAATGTTGCATTTGCACCCACGGTCGCATGTTCCGTTGTTTCCAAAACAGGTTCCTCGGTTGCAATTTGAACTACATTGTTTGTCACAAAACACTCCGTAATAATCAGGACTACATTCTTTTAAATATAAAGACAAACAGATAAGCAAGATATATAGTTTCATACATTAACCTCACCCTTCTCCGCGCCCTCGATACCATTAAGACCCGCCGATAGCTGACTCACCTTCATATCATTTTTTTAAATTTAAGACTTTTTGGTGATATATTGTTAACAAAACGGACAATTGGTAGTTAAAGGTTAAAAAAAATATATGAAATGTATGTTTTGTGATCGCACTTACACCGTCGATTTAGATAGAGATTGTATAAATATGCAGGAACAACGGAAGATAATATTCATTGTTTAAACTCACTAAAATACAAGGAAGTAAACATTTGAGTGTAAATGACATTGTTTTCAATGTTCAGACTGTTTTTAAAAATATTTTTTCTTTCATATTGCATGTCTTGAAAACTAAAGACATTTATCCTTACCACAAAGATATTCAATTATAATAAATTCCGAATGTAGAAAATATGATTATATTGGAAGACTGCATACCCACACAAGTATCGTTTTGCCATCCTTGTTTACATGTACAATGCCCGGTGATTTGGTCACAACCAGTCAAACACCCAGGACCGCACGTTTTGTTGCATTTGATTCCAAACATACCCTCCACACAAGCATAGCAATCTCCATTTTCTGGTCTGCATCCGTTTGTACAATTAATACTGCATGTATCTAAGCAAGTGGGCCCATAACGGTAGGAGTTGCATGCTTCATAATAATAGATATGAGAGCTTCACAATATTGATGCAAAGAAATAATAGATCAATTAACGTAATGATGACTATACATGTTATGCTGATTCTGGGTTATTTTTTTGTTATATTGAAATAAATGGGTAGATTTAAGTCAATTAATAGAGAAACCTCATTACTTTTAAACACATACCTAGCTTTTTGAGAGTAAAAATTAGCTCAACAAACGATAGTAAATAATATACTAAACATGATTTTTTTTTCATTTTCAATGATCTAAAAATTGTATTAATTTTTTTCTTTGAGTAAATTTCATTGTGAACTACATACTATCACAATACTCCCCCGCCCAATACGGTCTACATCCATCAGAGCAGGCCCCACTATGTCGATCACATGACTGTGACACACATCCGGGACTACACATTTTATCGCACTTGTCACCATATCTTCCACGGATGCATGTATCACAGGTGCCATTAGAAAAAGAGCAGTTCCTGCTTAAGCAATTTTCAGAGCATGACGAACTGCAATTTAAGTCCCAATATCCAGTCTGACATCCGAACAAGCAGTATCCATTTAATTTATCACATATTTGATTATTGCATATGTCGGGACAATCTGTAAGGAAAACATTATACAATTTACGTAGCTAATAACAGTGTATTTTGTTATGTAGAAATCAAATCAATCACGCTTCTTTAAAACTATAATTTTGCATATGTATTTATTTAGCAGACATAAGGATCTTTTTGATATATTATCTCTATTTATTTCATTCAAGGAATATATTAACGTATGCTAACTTTAAACCAACATATACCTTGAACATCCAGTTTTGTTATATTGTTGCATTTGCACCCACTTTCGCATGTTTCGTTATTTGCAAAACAGGTTCCTCGGTTGCAATTTGGACTACATTTTTTATCACACAACACTCCATAATAATCAGGATTACATTCTTTTAAATAAAAAGAAAGATACACAGTTAAGCAAGATATACATTTACATTAACCTCACCCTTCCCTGTGAACCGATGTCTGGTTAATACCCAACGATAATTGACTCTGTCATATCATTCGTATGATTTTCTTTAGACTTTTGGAGGTTAGATAGTCAACAAGACAGACACTTTGTCGTTTCAGGGCAAAATAATTTTCAACATTGTTCTGTAGTCATACTAACAATGTAAGTTAAGATAAAAATTGTAATTATCAGCAGACTGGAACTACAGAAGATTACATTCATTGTCTTAACTCAAAGTAACTTAGCTAAGCTTTCTTAACTCTGTGGCTCTAAAAATTAAAGAATTTGCAATAAATAAATAGATATCAAGATCTTTTAATACTTTTAATCGAAGAAATTTGTATACCGAAAGTACAAAGTAGTCGACATTTGGCGCTAAGAGTGAAAATGACATTCTTAGATGTTCAGTGTTTTATCGAACATGTTCGATTTTTTTTCTTTCATATTGCATGTCTAGTAAACTAAATACATTTAATCTTACACATAGGTTTTAAAACTATAATAAATTAATAATAGCAAAAAAGACAAATTGATACTTTGGCAGATTGCTTACCTACACAGCTATCGTTTTGCGATCCTTGTTTACATGTACATTGTCCAGTAAATTGGTCACAACCATACACACACCCTGTACTGCACGTCTTGTTGCATTTGCTTCCAAACATACCCTCTACGCAATCTAAGCAATCTCCATTGTCTGGTCTGCATCCATTATTACAGTTAAAACTGCATGTTTCTGAGCAAGTGGGACCATAATGGGAGGAGTCGCATGCTTCAAAATAAAAATACTGATGACTATACACGGGTAGTGTTATACTTATTCAGTTCCTTTTTTTTAAATTAAGAATAAAAATGGATATAGTTTAGATAACTAGTAGAAACACCTCATTGCTTTAGACAGAAATCAGCCTAACAATCAAAAGTTGTTTTTTTTTTTCAATGATCGAAAAACTTACATTTATTTTTTTCTTTGAGTAAACTTCATCGTTAAATACATACTATCACAATACTCCCCCGCCCAATACGGTCTACATCCATCAGAGCAGGCCCCACTCTGTCGATCACATGACTGTGACACACATCCGGGACTACACATTTTATCACACGTATCTCCATATCTTTCTCGGATGCATGTATCACAGGTACCATTCGTAATAGAACAGTTTCTGTTTAAGCAATTTTCAGAGCATGAAGAACTGCAATTGAAGTCCCAATACCCAGTCATACATCCGAATATGCATTGTCCACTTGATTTATCACATATTTGATTAAAGCATGTGTCAGGGCAATCTGTAAGAAAACCATGATAGAACTGAACATTTACGTGTTTAGTAACTGTATTTTTATATGTTGAATTTAAGGTGGTATGGGACACCTCCGTAATTGTGACATACTTCTTCTCGAAGTCAACAATAAAATTAAGTATAGTTTTAAAAATATGTTCCCCAAATTTCTAACCGAATAAGATAGTGCAGTTTTCCAGTAACAAACCTAATACGTAATACTATGTGATTTTCCAGACAATAATCACTGCGTACTATTGACGTTGAACATTAATGCATTTGAGAAATATAAGTGATTTCTGATCATAAGTAATATTTATTGTTTGAAAGACATCATTATAAATTTCAGACAGAAACGTTTAATCTAATACATCCGATCAATTCTCAGTCATATAAAAACTTTTTGAAATTTTTTCATATGCAAAGAAATATTGATTACGTTCATAAGAAATGTATTGAAATAAATTAATTAAACGCTTCATGATACGAATGCTTCAAAATGATCAATAAAAATAATCTAACCACAAAGACCGCTTTTGATATCACACGATTGGCATCCCCGACATGGTCTACAATCAACACCATATTTGCCTGTTTCGCATCCTAAATTTACAGAATGTAATAATCCATTGGAAAATATTTACATTTTTTGGACGCAATATTGGTATTAAGAGATGTAGATTGTATCACATCAAAATTAGTTTATTTATCATGTAGTTGAAAAAGTATTGCAATTTATTATCAAAACGTTAAGACCGTAGTAATTTTTCTTTACTTCAAAATTATTAAACAATTTGACTATTTGACATCATTCGTTCTCAGACAAAACATCATCTTTGAATATATTATATCTTTATGCTAAAAAATATATATTTCAGTGCAAAAAAATTTTATCACTTAAAAGAGGCAGCAGTGTCTAGTGGGTTTTTTTAAATCGCTAAACGAAGTCAATTAATAATGTTCACTTTTGACACACGTGTACCGGTCATTTACAAGAAAAAAAAAAGAATAAATTATTATCATAAGTATAGAGTTTTTTTTTTATGAAACGTATACCATAAACTTCTATTTCACATATTTCTAGCATGGCCCCCGCTACAGGATCATCTTCAGGTGCGTCATACGTTGTCTCCACAATTACGTATCTAGCTGTCTGCTGGCATGGCATGTCTATTATATTTGGAGGTAGGTATTGGTCTGTGGTGTTGTCAGTGTAACAGCGGGTTCTATGTGACGTATTTGACGTTGTGGCTGGAAATTCTGATACATCGAGATAAAACTGTCTGAATCTGTACTGCTTCCACGAATCTAGAATTTTTTTTTTCAAATATACATTGAGCTTGTACAAAAGTATGCAATAACTAAATTCGAAGGTGTATTAACCTTTTACACGCAACAACCCAAATAAACATGAATTTACATATAGTATGATTATGACGTCATACTATGCCTTCATACCTTCAGTTCTGTAATATATCTTTACGTTACTTATGCTGTAGGGCTGCCCCAAATCTACCTGAAGCCACGCTTTAGGTCGATTAGGATCAGTATGTGAACAATACCATTCTTTCAATGCTAAATTGCCATCGTAAGCTAATGTTACTCCGTGACCAGCGTATGTTGAACTCAGCTCTAGAACTGTTGTGTTTCGCTTACAAAGGTTTTCTGAAAGTTAAATAATACAATAATGATAAAGTGTAACAAAAAACTGTATACTGTGTAAGAAAGTGAAAAAAAAAATATTCTTTTAAAAACTAAAGGCTTTTAAAAAATTAATTACAAGGATAACACATTGTTAAAGCCATTTTTCCGAACAATTAGCTTTTTAATTATATTTTTAGTACTTTATATCAAAGATAAACATATCAAAATTATATGTCATATCAAATGAAGATTTCAAAATGTAACGGAAGCTCATTTAATAAAATATAGAATAAATAGGTGCAAGAATATTTTTCGCAAAGAATTATGTACATTTTTATAATGATTTGTACCAGGCTTGGGGCGAATTACATTGTAAAGTAATGCATTACATTACCATTACTTCATGAATTTGGGCATTAAATTACCATTACCATTACTTGATTTTCTTGAAGTAATGCATTACATTACCATTACATGAGTAAAGTAATGCATTACCATTACCATTACTTTTTTTTTTAAAGTAAAGCTAATAAAGAGTTTTTGCAAATGTTTCAAATATACAACACTCTTTAACATATCTACAGCTTTATGCTTGCGGTATCAGGTTCAAATTCAATGAATAAACAAGAGTCATTCTTTATTTGCTCAATATATAATCATATTGTGGCAATATGAACAACATATTACATAAGTAAAATGATATTTATAGACATTTGGCATGATACAATATCAGATAATTATGAAATAGAGACACAGGATAACATGCGTAACAAAAAACAATTTATGAAATAATGTTGCTGATTTTAAAAGCTAAATATAGATATATCCCCAGATTACACAAATCTTTATAATTTTGGACACTTAATTTTATTAATTTATAAACAGATGATTTTTCCCAGTTATATTTCTTAATTTATTTTAATCGTATTTCTTTTTACGGAGGACACTTTAAGACAAAAGATTGCTGTTGCACTTTATGATCGAAGTTTCAAAGGGTTCATCTTTTAAATGCATCCATCTTCCGGGCTATACTAAATATATGTTTTGCAGGAGCAGTCAAAGCTTGGACTGGAAAATACTGTTTGACGATCTTTATCTTAGGATATATTAAGTGCAATAATAGATTAAATACATAAATCTTGTATTTTCTATCAGTCCAAACTAATGTAAAGTTCAATTAATATACAGGAGAGAGAGAGAGAGAGAGAGAGAGAGAGAGAGAGAGAGAGAGAGAGAGAGAGAGAGAGAGAGAGAGAGAGAAAATAAGTAAGATTATTTTCAAATGGGTTATAATATTGGAAGTGATATTGATTTTCATCATCGATGGACAGTGCATTCATTTGGCTTTTAAAGGTGCATGTCTGTCTCCTATTCTATTGTGACATATTGCGAAGGGAAGGGGATTGGGGTGTTTAGCACTTCTTATAACAATAGATTGTTTTGATACTTAGATTATCCTGGGGGCAAAGTGTTGTTGACACATTTCTTATTGAAGTGCAAACTAATTGGAGTAAATTGTTTAAATGATTAAAAACTCTTAATAACAACACTCTTAAAGATGTTATGAAATTTTGCTGTTATCTTTAGTAATATAACCAATTCAAAAATGAGTTTTAAAAAACCTTTTTTAATAAAACATGTACAATTAAAACATTTTTTCTTAATGAGAATTATTTCTTTCTTCTTTAAAAATAAATTTAATCAAATTTAATTTCAACTTTTCATTTATTCATCACATTTTTAAAAGTGAACATGCATAAATATGCATAGTAATGCAAAGTAATGCCATGTAATGCCAGCATTACACTAGATTTTGGAAAGTAATGCATTACATTAGCATTACTTGTAATGCTAATTTTGAGGCATTACACACTACTAGCATTACTTTGAAAACATGTAATGCATTGCAATGCATTACCATTACATTTAGCATTACCCCAAGCCTGATTTGTACATGTATGTAAAACTCAATATTTACTACATACACTTAAAATATTGGATAATTCTGTCAAAATATATACATACCAAAACAACAAATACCGCTGAAAAAACAAACAAGTGCAGTCCACAGGAATGTCTCCATGTTTACACACAAAGATGATCACAGAGCATTGCATTGTTCACAAAGGGAAGTTATTTTATTTGATCATTTATATTTGGTACTTTCATGCTAATTATAACTTGAAGCGGTATCAGTGTAAAAAGGACTTCCGTTAAAAATTTAAAATCTTTTAAAAATCCAGTGTGTTTGCTCAATAAATGCAGCCTTTTTTGCTATCACTTATCTTGAAATTTAACTTATAAAAGGTTAAATATCCCAGGAAATGAATATTGCAATTGGTATTTTATTTTGTTATCTGGTTTTATTGTAAACATTTTCTGTAAAATGCTGTGAATCATAACGTAAACGTTGTTGAAAAAGCTTATAACAAAACACTTCTTTATAACGATTTGTAACCCTAAATGCGCATCAATTTCAGTGTCTCTATAAATTGTCCCTATTGTAAATGCATGTTTGTTTCAGAAAAGAAAAACAGAAAAAAAAATTTCATATTTGTGAAGAAATTGGATAAATAGACTTTCTTAAATTGATTTTTTTTTTCATCCATACAAATATTCTGATCTTATCTTAGAATTATTCATGTGAACTGGCACACCACCTCACCCAACGTAACTCAAGTCAATACATAGCATCAAGTCTGAGTTCTTCCCTTTTTCTTTAAGGATTTGAGTGGAAGACTGAGTTGAATAATTTAAAAATATAGTGGTCAGTTTCAGTCTCAATAGATATGACAAGGTGGTTAACATGTGGAACTCAGTACTTCTGATGTGTCTTTACTTTATGGAGAGTTTGGTTTAAATGTTACCAAGTTTTAACGAGTCTTGCTGAAAAAAAACAGTACATTTTCTTCTTTCATTCAATCTATGTAATTTAAACAAAATTACTGTTGACCATATCTTTTGAGATACTTAAAAATGTTGACGCAAAAATATATTTTCGAAGAAAAAACATGCATCAATTTTTAAGGTGAAACATAAGCAGAAGTTGTAAAACTCGTTACGATACTCTGTCCTAATGATTAAGATGGTCTACGATCGATCGAGTTTTTTTTCTTTTATTTTAAACAGTATATATTTCTTATAAATATCAAATATACAAATTAATTAACTGCACTGATATATTCACTGAATTCAAATTAACAAAGCTATCAAAAACTAAAGTACTAAATTTTGTTTTAATATATTTCCTAATATTTCATAAGATTACCGAGGAAAAGGTCTTATAAGTGGATGTAGGTGGCATGCTATTAGACTATAAGACGCCCCTCCAATAATAGTCGTTCATAAAGGAAAGTATTAAGTTCTAATTTCAAACCACTTTTGAAGTTTTGTTGGATATACAAGCACAAGAATATATAAACGCATGTTCTTCTAATTATCGATTAAAACTTTCTGCAAATAACAGTTAGTTCAAACACATCTTTTACAACATACACCATAGTATTGCATAGCATTAAAATCTCATAGCATAGCATTGACATCTCATATCATAGCATACGAATCTCATACAACAGCATACAATATCATTCGACATATCATACCATAGCATAGCATACAGCATTATTTATATTTGGTTTAATTGTTTTTATTTGAAAAAATAAATGTTCACATTAAATATTTGTGGTAAACTTTGGCTTCATATTATTTAACTTTGAAATGTGTTGAACTCTTTTGTGTTTGAAGGCGTTTTTGTTCAAATCTCATAGCATAGCATACCATATCATTAAGCCCTTCATTTCAATTTCTCATAGCATAGCAAACACATCACATAGCACATCATTAAAATCGCATACTATAGCATAGCATAGAATTGAAAAAGATATGCATGAAAATAAATGTAAGCTAAGCGTTTCAAAAATAAAGGTAATCAGACAAAGAATGTAAGAAGAAAATAAAAGGACATCGAAATGCAACCCCCCCCCCCCGATAAAACCATACGTTAAAAAACCGTATTTAAAATGTTTTTGAAATCGTTGTTTTTATATATATTGTTTTGTAAATTGTATTATATTTATAAAACACAAAATATGTTCTGGAAGGAAGCAATTATGGCTTGTATCCAACTAAGAGTTTTAATTATTTTCCTGTTGTATTAAAAATAAACTATGATATTTTTTCATCATCTACAGAAGTAACACAAGGAAATTAATTAGTTTGAGCAAAATGAATTCAGGAAGAGATTGTAGTTAATTTTTTTTTACATCAAGGATGTTGTCTAATTGAAAATACAAACATCACATATGCCAAAAATATGGTCAACAATATTCTATTTATGAAGTCCGTCGGATGTCACGTATATTGGAGTATTGTGTCAATGATAAGCAATCCTTTCTGGGGGAGACAATTTGTCTGGGTTTTATAATGAACAACTTTGCATAGCGCTGTCATATTAGCTTAAATCCGTTATGTTCGTTTTAATGTTGAAACATTAAAAATTTTGAAAGTTGAGTTTCGCAGATGCCTTCTGTACATTTTTACTTCGCCCAGGAATTAACATTAACAACACATTATGAATTTTTTTTCGTATGTCTTACTTCAAACCGACTTAAATGGCCCAACAGTGTATTTTCCACTTAAGTATTGTAAAGCTTAAATCAATTAACAAGTAAATTGTGTTCAACCTAAGAAGCGGGAATCGCATAAAAATTATTCTTTACTAAGGCCATACCTGGACTTGAATTTAAGTTATCAGATTAACAACTAACGAGTTCCGTTTTAGCTTCCAAAGCACTCTGAATCATAGATAATATTGCAAAATATTGTTATATGGTCAATTGGTCACATGATAATATATATGCAATAACTTAACTAATCTTATGCAAGAAATATAACATTTGGTTTATATTATTGTTGGCAATTTTGAATTCATTTCATATCAAAAATTGCCAAAAGAAAGCAAGTACATGTCAATAGTAGCATTTGCTAATAACTGAATGGTGTATATTGACATCTAAGGTATTAAAAGCCACTTCAGTAGTTAAACGTCATTTTCTAATTAATTAATTCATACAAAGTCGTTGATAATAAAATAATGTTACCTAACAGTAAAGCGTAACGGGTAAGAACGTTAACTACGTGTCTGTACGTAGAGAGTTAAAATCCTTTAAGTTTTAAAAACTTATTTTGTTCGGCCAAATACATGTATTGAAGTTTTCAAAATTCTAAAGCGTCACCGTGAAAGAATATTGATTATAACGGACTTTTATCCACATAAATATCGATATGTGTCTTCTACTACCTTAAAACATTGAGGTGGGGGGGGGGGGGTCAGAGTAATACATGTAATTGTGTTTGCATAGGGGGGGGGGATTGGGATCCGATATGTATTTTCGGTAATTTTACTATAATTATAAATGAAGTGGGAGGAGGGTCTAGATTCCTAAACTCCTAACCATTCTCTCGAAA
Organism: Magallana gigas; assembly: GCF_963853765.1. Lineage (NCBI taxonomy): Eukaryota > Metazoa > Mollusca > Bivalvia > Ostreida > Ostreidae > Magallana > Magallana gigas. The sequence goes on along the minus strand of NC_088853.1, from coordinate 26,214,332 downwards.
TCCGTGCACACAATGATGTTGACACCTAAAATAAATGAGTTAATTCACATGCTAACATCAACTAAACACAACTCTTTCTGAAACATATCTTGTTAATCGAGGAAAGAAATGAAACTACAGTCTCTGAAACGTTCTACTTTCCCATTTTTTCGTGCGTTTACCGTGTTCTCCGCTCCATTCACGCTGACCACTGAAAAGCGCGGTGCATTCACAAAGCGTTTACCTTGTGTTCCCCGTTCCTTTAGCGTTAATTTTCCGTTCAGTCCGACATTATTTTTTTTACTGACGAAACACAATGTAAGGATAACTTCGAAAAAAGCCCTCCGTATAAATCGTTCATCTTGCATTCACATTATGTTTACATATCGTTCACCCTGCCATCCATTTTGCGCACGAGTTTTCGCTCCATTTGTGTTCTGCGTTCGCTAAGCGTTCATAAGCGCGCACGTCATTCCGTTTAGCGTTCACTAATTGTTCAGTCCGATACGATTTTATTTAGGCTGATAACAATGCATACCTAGTTTATACAGTAGTTTATCTGTTATTTTTTCCTGATTACCGACGAAACACAATGTACAGACCCTGAAATGTGCTACGTACCTCACCAGTTGCACGGTTCAGTTGGGTACCCTTTTTTACAGTTCGCTTTTTGAACGGTTCGCTTCGTTTTGTGAACGGAACGGTTCGATTCTTGCACAGTACGCTTTGCTGAAAAAAGTTGCTCGCTTTGTGAACGGTTTGCGCGCTTCATTAATGAGGTAGGCGTGGCCTGAACGCTTTGATTTTTCTAAAAAAAAAAAACTTTGTATAGTTTTTGCCCGATCTACTTTAGCAAGGTGGTAATTATGACAAGAATTGTTTTTTTTTATTTATATGATATATTATAAATGTATTTCAATCTATTTGAAATTAGAAGTTCAATTTGTTCTCTCTAAAAATAAAAAAACTTATTTTAATAGCTAATCTAATCACAATGTGTGTACATTTCAATTTTCTGTTTCTCACTTTATTTAGCAAATTGAATGCAAGGATTTAGAGGATAGACATTTGTAAGAATGATATCAAATTACTAAGCAACCTTTTGGTAATAATCATTCATAAAATGTGAATAAATGATACCAAGTAAATAGATGTGTCCAATCTATACAATATTTAGCGATAAACGTCATAGTATTTTTCGTTCCGTTCCGTTTTCCGTTCTGCGTTTTAGCAACACTCTTAATTAGTCATCATGCGTTCTTGAATACCCGTTCTGAAAAGTTATACTTATCAAAACTTAACTCTCATAAACAATCGGCTAATTTTATTCATTCAATATTTCTCATATCGAAAATGCAGATTTAAGCAGTTATTCTGGTGCAGGATTTTATAGTCTGTCCCAAAGTATTGCTTCCATCCCATTTTGATGATTTTTAGTAAATATACACATACCTGTGAATGAAGTATACTTGAAATCGAGGAAATGGAAAATATCCAAGATATCTTCATTGATAAATTATCCCTTTTCACTCATAAAATTGTACAGGGAGGAAAACAAATTTCTGACGGAAATTTAAAATGGGAAATGTTTACATCCTTTCTCCATTCGGAAGTACTTGGGACACTTCGCTCAATTTTTCAACATTATCATCCGGGCTTATTAATAGCTGATGCAATGCAAAATCTACGTAGACTTTCTATTTTGGGATGTGTATTGAAACCTGGAGCGGTAGAGGGGGCGTTTCAAAACAGATAATCAGGACATTTTTCATATTAGTTGATGAACGTTGTTTGGGCACAAAGGTATTTATTATTATCGAAATATCAAGCGAAAACTCAGGACAGAGTATAGTAGATTTAATGCATTTTAAATTGCTTTTATATATTAGTCCTTTTTAAGAATGAAGGGATAAACAATTATAAATAAATCCCCCCCCCCCCCCGCCCCTAAAAAAATCTTTGCATCACTTTACTCTACGTCTTGTAGGATTTCATCTTACACACGCTTGTTTATTTCTAAAGATTAAAATACACGCAAACATCACAAGAAAGAAATTCTGCAAAAAGAAAGAATTATGAGTAATGTATTATTCTATTTATCAATTTCCCCCGTTGAACGTACGTGTTTGCATTGTGTATGAATAAGAGAGAGAACAAGAGAGAGGGAATGAGGTTTTTTTTTTTTTTTTTTTTAATATATTTTCGAACACATCTTCTAGAGTTCTGAAACTGTAAGAGAACATGTTTAGAACCATACCGGTCATGGTTTCTATTCCGGAACTGTAACAGAACAGACATTAGGGTCTCTTGTAGAACAGATAAAGGATTTGTCAAATCTCTTTCTGTAAAATATTAATCTAAAGACAGTTATTTGACTTAATAATGGCCCAAGTGTTAAAAAGGTATTAAAACTAGAGCAGAGCTCGTGGCAAAGCCACGAGTAGGTCTTCCGTTGTTGCTGCGAGTTGAAAATATATGTGATATGGTGTCAAACGATTATAATTACTAAACTTTCAGTTCTGCTTTTGTTATTAAAACGTGTTGTGATTGAAAGCCTGCATATAAAACGTGTTTTGAAAAAGAAAATAAGAAAATGTTTTAGGAAAACTATTTGTCGCACACAGTTTATGTAATCGTAACAAACATTATTTAAAAAATGAAATATTTAATGGCGAGTTAAATTTTCAGGGGGTAGCAAGCATTGTTGTAAACAGTATGTACTCATGGGTCATGTCAGGAATTGTGTTTTTTTTTTTTAAACCGAACCCGTTTACAAAACACGTAACCTTTTCTCTAAGATAACTTCTTTATTTAAATATTTGTAAATTTTTGAAGACAATGTGCAATTTAGAATTGTTGCGTGCTGACAAAATTTACAGACCCTGAAACGTACTACTATACAACAACAAAAAAGCGTGCGACTTACGTGCGAAAAACGTTTCGTAATAACCGTTTAGCGTTTCGTGTGAATCGTGAAGCGTTTCGTGTAAACCGTTTAGCGTTTCGGACAAAGCGTGCAGAATTTCGGACATTGCGTTTAAATCATTTCGAGCAAAGCGTGCGAGAACCATGTGAAACGTTTATCAGATTTCATTCGGAACTCTCTGACAATTTGTTTCAAAATGGAGCCCGTGTTTTACATTACATGTACTTTAAACTGTTTGTGATTGGCAAAACTCTCTTGTAGGTATTTTCATGAAAAAAAAAATCTAGAAGAAATGATATACTTATCTTTTAACAAAATTGAATTTATTTTTAACAAACAAAAGAAAGGTATATGTATTAAAAGACGACTAGTTACAGAGTACATGTATAAATAACGTTTTTATACGATGTTTCAGTACTGGTACAGTTTTACCGGTAACGAATATTTGCCAGTATCGAATAATTTTTAGAAAAATTATTGGTGGAAGACAAAGTTGAGGTTTTAAAAAATTCTAGCTAGGTGATTATAACACAGAAATAAATATTATATCAGTACGTGAAGTTGTTTGCCATTTGCACGATTATTTACCGAATTGTTTAACAATTAAAAATGTGCCCCAGATATGAGCTACCGGATGTTCAAAGCAGAAAAAACGAAAGTGTGAAAACAATTAAGCCTAACTATGAAAATAAGTTTGTTATTGATCCCTATTTAGTGAATAATTAGTAAATATAATTCATTTAAAAAGATAATACATCATATCAAATAATAATGGAGCTTTGAATGAAATTACGACTTCAAATAGAACCACGTGTAGTTTTCCTAGTTACGGTTCCCTGCGACAGCAGTATTATTTGGCTGCAAAAATTGATACGGGAAAAACAAAGGAAAATGGCAACTACTTATCATCAATTACTATTATAAAGTGTTTTTATGAAAATTCAATATTATAAAGTAACGGAAATGAAAACTGTTCAAGTCCAGTTTCAATTTGACCGGAAAACGGTATGATAAAAATAACGATCATATAATTTGTTTAAATGACATATTCCCACAATCGTTTTTCCTTGTTCATTTATAAGTCCATTAACATGTACCTCTAGAATATTTTTGAAATTAATTCGCCTCAAAATATTCGGTCAGAAGTGATAAAGGCCGCTTAATTCGATACTGGGAAACGAATTCGAAACTAGGAAACTGGAGGGGGTGTTGAAATTACTGTCTCCGTAATTCATCCTTTATATTTTCGGAAGTTTGATACAGTTTAGAAGGACAAAGAAACGCGATTTAAACAAAAAATAAAAACATTTGGAATTTTGATAATAATAGTTGCATGCACGAGAAACCGCATACTGATTCGTTACCGGTAAAATAACTGTACAATATTAAAATTCGCTATACATAAAAAATATTAAATACAGTTAGCAAAACATGATTTCTGTTGGAACAAGCCTTAATCAACTTTAACTTACACGAGCATGTTTTGATAAGCATGTATCTTTTTTTAATTTATTTACATCGATAACTCTTATTGAGACCACTCGCGGCACACATAACCTCGGACATCGGGTGAGACCTGCACCTGGCTGAACCTGTCAATCAAACTCTGTGTATTTGTTTTCATTGGATGGTCAAGCGTCTCTTTTTTTGTCAATAGCCAATGGAAAAATTAATCACTTCAAGGTAATTGGAATCAGTATCTGATGAAGCACACAATTTAAATGATAGAAAATTTATTAATTATTTGAACAAAATTAAATGTAAACATAGAAAGAAAACATACTGATCATTTCTATGAATTGCGGGAAGTAAGTTCTTTGGAATCCCGATTATAGATATTTTTACAAGTAATTATTTTAATTACTTAAACCACTGTTAACGGAAAACAAGACGTAATTAACGCACAGGGATTTGCCTACAATGTACACAGTCATGCAATAAATTGTTAAGGGAATCTTTACGAATGGAACTTAATTCAAATAGATCATGATAATCTATATACACTGAACGCCGTTATACATGTAAGGAGCGCCGGTAATATATACGAAGATTGAGTCAAAAATTTAAATCATTTTTATTTCTGGTTCTTTTCAATACAATGTTAAATTACTTTGAAAAAAATCCGAAATAGTAATTACAACTTTCTTTTTTGTTTAATCATTTGAATTTTTTCTGAGGTACATGGATATGTACAGAACATATTTATTTACGCGAATGATACGACATAGGAAAAAAATTATCGGATGTTTGTATAACATTGTTTTCTAACAAATGTGACTAATTTAATTTTAAATATTTTTCAACATTATCAATGTAAATAATATCAGATTTATTTCCTGTTTGTATTTTTACATCGTATTCTCTGAAACCAATAAAAATACTAATGTTAGAAGAAAAAATAAAATCCCGCCGAATACTGAAAAACCGATTTCAGTTTGTAATCATACGGATTTTTATTTTTGGTATTGACTATTGAGTTACGGTAACATTTTTTCTGGATGATTTTTTTATTTATATTTTATGTAGTAAAACACCATTCCAACTGTTACTCAGTTACATAACAATTGATGACCCGGGGCTATATATGTTCTGAGTTGTGTGCGCTGAAGCGACACAAGATTCTCGGTCGCACGTGGCGATTGAATTAACACAGACTGACCGAATAAACAAACGGTTGGGAAAGTGAAACAAAATGTTATCTTTTCATCTTAAACCAAAATAATAGTTGAAAACATAATAAAATATAGTTGTGTCCGTGCAAAATGCCAAAATATGAAACATGAACGCGTGATAAGGTACAAGATCACGAACCGACCGCGGATCACTTGTCCAATCGTGCCGGATCTCCTCAGCCATGGGCGATGGATGATCATCATTTAAATGTTTAATATTTAGGGGGTTGTTGTTGTTGTTGATTTAAAACATTATTTGTACAGTTTATAAAATATTTTATATAAACAAACCAACCATTAGTTTATGTCTGACGATGTTTCCGATTTGGGTTAATATCGTTCATTAATATTCATTTACACTCAAATTTAATTAAATAAATACAAAATGGACAAACTTTTATAACATAAAATTAAAACAGTTCTTGTATTTACGACTATATTAACTCAAACACGTTCATATGCATGGAAGTGTGCGTCTCGGTGTGCGAATCTTGTGTATAAATAACCGCTATGTAGTGCAGCCGTGGCTGAGATCCTCGGCCGTGGGCGAACGATAGATTACGTAAAGGTACAACGCACAGACCCACACAGCTCAGAACCCAGTAAGCCTTGAAAATTGCAGTATAATGACCTTACTCTATCAAATAGAAGTTATTTATTTTAAACTTAAAACCCACAATTTATCTATATCTATTATTGCTTTAGATTGAGAATGACATTGCTTTTATTAATTAACTGAACGATTTCTTAATTGACACCCAATCGTTTAATCCATAAAAAAACATGTGCAATCAAAACGAAAACAATTCTTGGGTTTGCGGATAAATAAAATCATATATGAGAGACGCAACTCTCGTGTATTAGATAACCCCTGACCGCTAGGTAGTCCAGCCGCGACCATGGTGACCGATTCTCTCGGCCGCGGGCGAGGGAGAGCTTACGTAATGGTACACACCTGCTCTGATTCAAGGTAGATTTTAAATGTATGGAGTTAATAACTAAAATGTAATGCATAGATTTTTTTTAATTCCATATTTTGTGGTTTACTAGAAAAGAAAAACAATGATTTGTTTTCCAAATCCCGTTTTTAAGGGTTTAGCATTTTAAGAACTTAACAACAATGACTTAAACTCCTAAAAAAAGCACGTATATTCTAAAAAAACAATTCTTATGAATTAATGCCGTTTGTATAAACCAGCATACTTTCTGCGGTGACTTTATGCCAGTTGTACGCGCAAAGACTTTCGTTAACTTGTCAAATGAAAACAGGTACATGTTAACATGTAAAGCTTTTTACACTCATACTACACAAATCACATACAAAATAACATTGTAGCGACCTTTATGAGATCCCAACAAACAACTTTTCAAGCGACAGCCATATCAAAATACTAACCGTTTTTGAGTTATTAAGCAAACTTTTTTAGGGGCCATTGGCCCTTAATTTAAGGGGCCAGCCCTTTTTTATTGGTGTCAAATGAAAGCCCACTATATTTTGCACAACTTTTATTCTACATGTCTTAACAAAATATTTTTCGTTTAAAAGATATAAAGGAAAATATGTCTAAATTTTCGCACTTTTTTGAATCCTGTTTTTTGACCCCCTACCTTTTCCTAAATAAAAAACGTAATCTAAAAACAAAAACAGATGTGCACAACTACAATGTCTCTGTTATTCAAATTCGTTGGATTCCCATTCCCTGCTATCATAGTCTCGGAGCCTTTGTCTGGAAACAAAAGGCCCTAAAAATTTTTAAAAGGGGAATAACTCTTTAACTGAAAGGGAATTCTAAATTTTATGAATTGCTTAAGATAGTGTTTTGTAAAGTACATTAGCCCTGAAAATTTTAGCAAAAACCGTTCAGAAATAAGCAAGATATGAAGCCTCAAAGTTCGCGTCTAGGAAGAAAAAAAAAAAAATAATCTTTCCCGCACAATAATAGAAAGGTCTTCCGTTGGAAACGGAAGACCTTAACAAGATATAATAATATTTGGAATGTACAAGTGACAGAATTAATCCTGATCTGTTCCACAACATTTTAAATTATTTTAGTATTGATAATTATGTCAAACAAAATTAATTTTTCTAATGCATGTCAATTGAATTATTGAATTAAACAAAATAATAAAGATATACACTTGTTTATCATCGATCTGGACTGTTAATTCTCTTAATGAAATGTATCATTGAAAAGCTTACATCTCATTGAATTACTTAAGTTGTTTACAACAGCCTGTAAAAACAATTAAACAATGAAATGAAATAAATAATTTGATTTTTTTCTTTTTTTTTTTGGTACAGTTGAAAGGAAGAATCAAATTTTGTTGTAATCCTTTAACCTTTAATAAATACTTGTGTAACTAAATCTTCAAAACAAACAACCGCTGATAGGGTCTGTATCATCATTTATTTTAGTTACCTTTTTGAAAATTGCTTGTCCATAGGATTTGGGCATCCGGATCTAAAAATGTTTATTTGTAGATTTACCATATAAACTTATTAATTGATCTTTCTGGTTTTCAACGTTAGTCACAACAAAAGTCTGTGTAATTAAAGTAACAACTGATTTCATCCTTTATCAGGGCAGATGAGTGATCAAATTTCAGAATCAAAAAAGGTTGTGATATCCGTCCTACAAGTCAGATTCCTATCGTCGGAGATTATGCCAGAATCATGAGCACGAAGAAACCCTGTCAACCGGAATAATAAAACCAGGAACATAATATAGACATTTGTTATAAACGAATTTCATCTCATATAATTAAAACATTAAAGAAAATTTGGATTGAAATTATTAACCATCACGAAGCATAAGTATCAATAAAAACATTGCTTACACTGTCTTCCTTGATTCAATGGGAACAGAATATGAATGCTAATGTAAACGATGTAACACAGGCAAAAGGTTGGCGAAGTGCAATGCAACAAATCTAAATACTTTCAATTTTTTCTAAAATCGTTTCAGAACATCAATCATTCAAAAATTGCGAAGACAAATTTTATTTTAAAACAAGCAAACATTCAGTGATCGTTTGTTATGAATTATGTAATAAAAACATAACACCTAATTCTAAAGCATGGACGTTGCGTAACCTAGTTTTGATGTAACCCCTTTTAACGGGCTTTAGATATAATGACGAATACACAATTTATACTGTAATTGTTACGGCATGCCTGCATAAATGAACGAACTCATAAATAAATCTTCTGAAGCTCGACAAGTCATTTAATTTGCTGCATGTTTTTTCAGTTATGTAAAAATCAAAGTATTGGTTGGAATTTTATATTATAAGCAATTAACTTTACCTCCAAATTAATATTTGACATCGATCAAATAAATATGTCTACAGGCTATTACCATTTTTTGGCATTAGAGTCATTTTGCAGGAATATTAACCGTACTTCCTAAAGAAAGTTTGGGTATATTGTTGTTACCCTGTTCCGTCTGTCTGTCCGTCCGCCTGTCACGTTTACTTTCTCAATCTGCTCTTACATCTTATAAACCAGCAAACTGAACTCTTGAAGTTTGATTTGGGGTGTCATGTTGTTTTGAAAAAAGGTTTCAAAAATTCTCTGGTAGTCCTGGGGGTCAACTAATTGGTAAAAATGACGTGTTTTTTTTTGTAAAAAAAAACCTTTCTCCTCAAACTCCTCCTACATTTTCAACAATAGACAAATCATCTCTTGAAATATGTTTTGGGGTGTCCTAAAGATGCGCAATAAGGTTTCGGAAAATTTTAATTTTGTCTTGAGAGTCTTTTGATGGCTGAACAATCTGGTTTCAAAAACGTCATGATTTTTGGTAGTAGCCAAATGATCTTCTAGAATATGATTGGGGGTGTCATTTTGAACTGTGATCAGGTTTCAAAATTTTTTTTTGATCACGGGGATTGGTTGGCAACAAAAAATGACGTTTTTGCCAAAAAAGTATGGTTCACAGAAATCCTCTTACATCTTTGGAGTTCTCTTGGGATATGATAGGGGCTATCCAATAGATGTGCAATAAGGTTTTGAAAATTTAAATTTCATCCAGGGAGTAAAATAATAGCAGAAAATTTACGTTTATCGCTCCAAAAAAAACCCTACATCCCAGAATTCTTCTTATTCTGTTATGAATAGACACATCATTTCTTGGGATATAATAAGATGTGCAATGATATTTTTCATTTAGGAAGTCAAATGGTGTCAGAAAATTGACGTTTATCACTCCAAAAAACCTTACATTTACACCTATTTTCATTGTCGAATGATTTATTAAAAACAAAATATAATTTGGGGTTTACAAGTTTTAGAAACAGATAAAATTTGAATTTGTAAAGTCCCTTAAACAAAGCAGGGTCATCATTAGGTTAGGAATTACCCACATTGGTCAAACACTACTGTCGTGCGACCAGTTCTCGCCAGGTACCATTTCTCGCCACTGCATTGTTAATTCTACTTTAATCTACAATACCATTTGACAAAAACAAAATAAGTGGCATTTGTGAATTTTAAAGCACAAGAGACATGATTTAATAAAATGAATGTAAATAGATAAACGGACTCAATTACAAACGTTATCCGTTACCAGTACATCGCTACGCATATCACTGTATATAGACATTGTTTGTTTGATTGACGGAAAATTTAACTTATTCGTTAAGATCTGCAAATATATTATTTTATGAAACAAAACTGAAATGCAATAAACTTAATAGTTTGCGTTATTTAGTTCTGTCAGAAAAGAATTTACATTTAAACTGGGCCCTGCCACGACCTTCGACGAAATTAGAAATGGTCTCAATAATTAGAATGCCGTAATGTTTTTAATTATTCAGAAGTCAGCATATCTTTCATTAATTTAAGATCTTGTTAATCATATCTTATGACCGTGCATCTATTCTGCGACAATTTTACATTATAATAAAACATATTTTTTTTATTATAATTAACATATTGGAGGCGGAGCTTCCTCTATAAATTTAAGCATTTTTTAAAGAGATGTGTCAGGAGAAGAAGAAATTTGGTGCAGTGTTGTCGGTAAGTAACTCTTTGATGAACCAAATAAAGCAAACTTGTGATATTGGGTTGTATTATTTCTTTTTTATGCGTTAGAGTACCACTACCCGGCTTGTTTATTTGTTTTCTGTTGTTTTTTTTTTGTCAATATGTTTTTTACTTTGGCGTTTGATTGTATGTTTTCATTAGAGTAAAAGAACATAAATTAATCACAAACTGAAATAAATATACATCAATATATTATGCATTTTCCTTTTGTATTACTTCTTTGTTATATTGTGCTTTTGTAGTGTTCCTAAAGTGGACCTGTATTCAAGATGAATAGTTTGATATTAGTTCTGATGGCCTGCCTTGTCTTAGCACATACGCTGGCAAATCCACACGGTAAGTTTAGTTTTTATTGATTTGATTATTCTAATATTGATTTAATCCGTTGTTGTTTCCGGGATGCATCAGACAGAAAGTTCCATAATCCACCATTTTCGTTATTTGATAACTTTATGTTTGCACGCAATTGTCAGATAAATTTGATATATCTGAACAAGTTTAAATAGTTTGAGGGGAACTTGTATAAGTGTCAGTATAAAAAAAAAAAAAAAATTTAGAACATTAACAAAAAGTCTGGTTATAGGTTTTCATATAAATCTGATTTACAATCTATGTGCTACAAATACTCATAATGAGTTTTTTTGGTAATATTTTCTGATTGATAAAAAAAGAATAAGCTTTACAATATTAAATACTTGCGTATTCCTTTATCCGTCGATAAATTATCAGACATTGAGATATCTCATCAAAATATCATTTCTGATTTTCTTCGCAAAACATCTGATAAACGGGAAATGATTAGTCATATTAACTTTGTTGTGTGCTTAATTTTACTAAAACATGTCCAAAGTTGATATATTTATATATATATATAATTGTAGATAGTGGCGTCGAGGCAAGAAATTCAAATATTTCTGATGATATTAGTGACAGCGGAAGTAATGATGATGATAGCGGTGAAAACGGAAGTAAAGATGATGACAACGGAAGTAATGACGATGATAGCGGTAAAAACGGTAGTAACGATGAAAACAGTAAAACCGGAAAAAACAAGGATTACAGTGGTAAATACAGTAATAATAATAACGGAAACTCTATTTTTTCATAACCATACAGTATAATGGTTATTTGCCTTTCATATAGAATACATATTTACACTATTTCAAAAATGCACAATTAATATTCTGCAATAAGATTTGGGTGTGCGTTTTACAAAAGACAATGATGAAGTCACACATTTTAAATCCAATCAAATGATCCTAACGTATAAGAGTAAAACACACAATTATTAAAAAAAATTAGTTAAGCAATCAAACAATTGGATTTTTTTGATAGATTGTTTTTTTAAAGACATTACACGAGTAGGGAGCATCATTACATCTTTGTTATTGGATGTTGGTTTTATTGGTATATGTATCACGTTTATGACAATTTTTTTTAATTCTTAGGTATCGTGGAATCATATAATGTTTGGGGGTCAATGTTCGTGGGTTCCGAAAATTTATTCGTTCTTGCGAACGAAATTAATTGGTAGCAATTTTAGAGTTACTTAAATGAATTAGAAGACATTTTGTTTATACGTTCCTAAAATTCTTGAGCAAGGGTATCCCAGGAAGCCAAGAACATCGGTCCCCACGATCAATAATGATTCCACATTATGAAGAAAAATATTTTACCGCGTAGATCAGTTAAGGCGTCTTTTGTACATATACGAATTCACTCAAATTGGTCATTCAAACCCAAAAGTCTTGAACAATTTATATAATCTAATGATTATATACTCCCCCCCCCCCTCAAAAAAACCCCCTGAAATTGAATGATATTTAAAACTATATTTGTCCTTTATATTTTCTTATTACTGTTAAGCTACTGCTTAAATATAAGTGTTTATTTTTTGTCAATTAAGATTGGAAAGAGACTAAACACGAAATTGGGAGGAAACGCAACTCTCTTTTCTCTCTTTCTCTCCTCCTCCTCCTCTCTCAAATACGCAATTTCACAAAATTATAATTATGACAATTATATACCACCTTATCTATAGAACATACTGAACCAAATGCACATTTTATTTTTAAGGGGCCCTAATTGTATCTAGTGTACGCACATACAATTCATGCTAACTTGAAACATGCTGAAAATATTTAAAACCACAAAGAAAAAACTGTATCAAGATAATGTTTTGTAAAAACAAATATGCTTTAGGTTAAATGATATTTTTTTTCAAATTTATTATTTCATTTACAATTGCTTTTTTTTATTAGCTATGGGAGTTAAACATGAGATAGAAAATGGCCAATGTATTTGTTTATCGATTTTTCAGAGTTTGAACAAGACAGACAGAAATTCAACGACAAAATCGATGGTATGAATAAGTGGTTAATGTTAGCTTTCATAAAACGTTTATAGCTACTGAATGAAGAGACGATGTGCTTTTTTTCGATATTTGATATATCAACTCCTTTAAGTATTGTAAAAAATGTTATCATTACGTAATTGGTTGCAGTTTGTCAAAAATGCATAAACATTGAATTCTAATCGAATAGCCACATATTTCCGGGATCATTTGATGTGTAATGAAGACACATCACCATGTAAAAACGTACTAATCCGCACGACGTTACGATTATTAATTTTGAATATTTTAAATGGATTAATATCATTACAAAGAGTAAAAGGCACTCAATTGTAAACACTTAAATAACAAGCATTCTTAGAGTATTGCATAAGCAATACACGTCCCCTACCGGTTTGTGGAAATTGTGAAAACAATGCACTGTTATGCAGAATATCGAACCCGAACATTAATAAATTGGAATATAAAAAAATTAATTTTCTCGAAAATATGTCAACCAGACGCTACAAAAGTGTAAACTTGATCTGTAGTTAGACATTTTGAAGCTGTTCAGCAAATTTCATAATATTCCTCAAACGCATAAAGAATAAAAGTGTGGAAAACTGAAGTGGGACAGACAGACGGACGGACAGACAGACGGACTGACGGGCGCAGAGGAAAGCTATAGTCCCCTCCGGTGAAAACTGGTAGGGGACTAATAAAGGAATAAAATCAATATCAATATGTTCCCAAATAACATATTTTAATATATTAAATAGTTTAACTAAAAAATGTTAATCGGCGGGAGTGGGGGGTGTCGGATATTTAATATCTTATGATAAGATATACTATTGTTAACGTCTTAAAACAATTCCCGCAATATTCGTACATTCAGCTTAATAATGCGATTTCCAAAAATATAATTGCTTAGGATATCGCTGTCGATATTAAACGTCGATTTGTCATTTAGTATTTTATTGAATTTAACTCATATTTTAAATATGTTGTTATTAACAGATGAATTGATAAAAGTATCTCTACTGAGGCATGAATGCAGGTTAAGTTTTTGTATATTTCAGTCTGCAGACAAGCTATCAAAGCCAGATGCGAACAGTTTCACGTTAGTAAAGATGAATGTACAACATGTGCAGAACTTTTTGATGACCAAGCAGCATGCATCAATCTCGACTATTGCATATTTGATACAGAGACAGGAGTATGTTCTCTCAAAGTTTGAGGGAGCAGTTCACAAAAAGTACTATAAACTTGGATGTTGCGAAACCTAGTATTGCCTCAGATTTGATGTAACCCTCTGTACATGATCACCTGTGATTTTTTGGCTATAAATACCTGTAATGCCTGAGATAATAAATGTGTGGGTTTTTTTTTTAATTTACTGAAGTTTTTCTTATTCATGCAAGCATGAAATCAATGTGTTGATATGGTTTACAAATTAAAATTTAAAGTCTTTAATTTCCACCAAAAAACAAAAACAAAACAAAACACTTCTGTCATAGTCACCTTTGAATGTTTACGGTGGTATGGGACATCTGTCGATATTAATGTGGATTAAAGTACTTTATAATTGAAAAACTTTCACCAGTTTAGAATTTTCAAATTTTACAATATTTAATCAAAAAATAGCTTTAAAAAAATATTTGAAAAGGTAAAAATTGTAAAACCCACAGCGGGATTCGAACTCGTTACTTACAAGAACGTAGAAAACCCTCTAACCCACTGCGCTACGGAGTTATGTGACCATTTTTTGAAAGAAACTTATGGTGGCATAGTTCTGCCACCACTTGTCAGATATCCATGTCGACTTGTCAGATCTTGATGTCGACTTGTCAGATAATTATGTTGACTTGTGAGATCTTTATGTCGACTTGTCACTTATTCACGTGTTGGAAAAAGTCAACACTAAAACGTTTCCACGCCCAATTTGTGCCATCCAGTTGACATACACTTTCTGACAAGTCGACATAAGGATCCGACAAGTCGACATAATCATCTGACAAGTCGACATCATTATTTGACAAGTCGACATAATTATATGACAAGTCGAAATTATTATTTGACAAGTCGACATAATATCTGACAAGTCAACATAATTATCTGACAAGTCAACATATAATATATATGATAATTTTCTTCATTATTATTTTTTCTGTCCAATAATTATGTTAACTTGTCAGATCATTATGTCGACTTGTCAGATAATTATGCTAACTTATCAGATCTTTTTATTGACTTGTTAGATAATTATGATGACAAGTTTATGACAGTTAGTGGCAATAACACGCTTTGACAACAAATTATTGAGTTTTTACGCAATACGATAATGACAAGTCAACAAAAAGATCTGACAAGTTGACATAAATATCTGACAAGTCGACATAATCATCTGACAAGTCAATATAATTATCTGACAAGTGGTGGCAGATCCATGCCACCATAGAAACTACCTATATAATTACACTTTATTTAATTGTGTATTTCGATAAACAATACGTCACAACATGGAAGTGTCCCATACCACCTTAAAGGGATACAAACATTTTTATGGATCTGAAATTTTTTAAGGTTTTTAAACTAAAACTTCATATCTAGCGTTGAGTGACTGATTGACATCTACACGGAAATACTTTTTATGGTGTCGATCGAAGATCGAAAGCCATCTAGAGATCGTACGTCCGGAAGGTGCAAATTTTAAGGAGCCAAACAACTCAAATGAGTGCAAAGTTTTCCTTATGTGTTTGAAGAAAAACAGATGACATAATTCAATATCGAGCAGAACTGTACGTCACGAAACAAGTTGGCAGATACAAAATGGTTGATGTCTTTAAAAATGTTCATATTTTATTGTAAACAATATGTCTGGGTTTCAGCGGATGAATACACTTGCACGGAGACATATGCGATAGTTAGGCCTACATACTCAATTTGATATGAAATATACAAGCCTGCAAAACAGATTATATTGTATCCATATCGAATATTGACAATGCACAAATGTTTGATCTTTTAGAAACAAAACTTCCTACATCGAGCTATAAGTATATCTACAACCAAATGTTATCTTAAACAAAGAAGTGAACTACTTTCACTTAAACAACGCGAATGGGTGGTTTCTTTTATCTACCCCTGATCTTTTCGGCCCGTGTCATTTGGACCTTTGTGAATTTTAAATCAAATTGATAATAAGAGACAGTGTGTTTATCAGCAGTATACAATTTACAATATGAGCCAGTGTATGAGAAAAGGGGTCTTATGACATAAAAATCACAAAATTATATTTTGATTGCTTATAATGTAAGAAAACATGGGAAAACAGAATATGTTAAAATTATATTTTTATCTTGAAAATTAAAACTTCAATTTTAGGTTGAATGATGGCCTTTTATTTCATCATGACGTCGACATTGCGTACCGTTTATTTTGACGTCAAAATTGTTGAGATAATCGGCATTGCTAAATAAAAAATGTCTTTGACATTTGCCAATCACATCGTACAAATGAACATATTATTAGAGTAAACTACTTATAGAAGCCATACATTTTTAAAATATTCGATAAGATACACAAACATAGATTAAACGTAATTATTCAATTGATTATTGATGGAGTTTAATAGTTGATAAAAGATGACGGGGCAATTTATTCCTCAGTGTGAGTGGGTGGACACAATTGATCTTGACATCTTGGTCGTACAAACGGTCTAACTTTTTGAAAAGATACTGAGTTCTTTCCCTGGACAATCCAGGAGGTGTTAGCTCTGTGGGAAATTTTCCAGGAATCTGCTGAAGTCCAGAAGGTTTAATTATCTTAATTCTTTTTCCATTGCATCACTATTTTCCTTAACGAAAACAAATCCTGCGTGGTCAGCACAAAATCGAAACGAATGGTATTTAGATATACCAGGCAAAGAGGTAAAAAATTGTTCCAAAAACTCTTTCCAGTTGTAGTACTTCCACGTAGAAGTGTCTCCTCCACTTTCATATAGAATTCCTTTATTTGTTGAAGACGAAGGCTCAAAGACTTGCTGAAGTTCTCTCATACTGTCACAATCCGATCGACGGAACAGCTTTTTTGCACGTGCAAAACCTGCATCAATCAAACACCGTGTATGGCCAACTACTTGCATCAAATACGTAATTTGATGGTGCAATCCAGTGATCACTCGCCATGCCAAATAAGCGATTACAAATTTGTTCTTGTTTTGACCTGAAACGAAATTGTTACATCGTTATTTAACATCAGACATAAGGCGAGAAAAAATATATTCTCTCTAAAAATTTCAAATGGAGAGAGAGAGAGAGAGAGCGAGAGAGAGAATGATAGAAAATACCTGCACAATTATCAGAATGAAGCAAGCAATCTTTTTCTCCATAGCCATATGTGCTAAGGCCATGATGCACCAAGGAGATAACTGTGTTGGGCCCATGAGATCCCGTACCATCTAATCCAAGCGTCTCATTTTCCCCTATCAAGTAATTATATTGTGTAGGTATATCGTCAACACGAAAACCGAATATATGTACTTTCTTTAAACTGAGAAAATAAAGCGGTCCCATTTGCCGAGCATGATGAGGTAAAGCAACATTTTGGCTAAAATCAAATGTGTAGTGAACTTTGGTAAAATCAGAGGATAAAGGCGGTATGTGGTGTCCCTGTCTATCTGCATTTTGTAATTCTTCAAGCGAGTCTTTTACAGTTTTCTTGTAGATATCTCTTTCCTTTTGCGCTACATCAATATGAGTTTGAAATTCATTTAGAGCCACCAATTTCTCTTCTTCCATGCATGCGTCAAGCACCTGCTTCCTCAACAGTTCACACCTGTGACAAACGTCAAAGCGTGAACCATATATCTTAATGTGGGAACAGCAGGAGGTCCAAATGTTAGTGAATGTTTGGTACTCCACTTTCCTAACATCATCTGTTTCGCATGCTGACTTGTATAAACTGCGAATTCCTTTCTTTGAGGAGTCACAAGGGAGAAAAATTGGAGGCTCTTTATCACTACCTCTGAGGGCCGCAGGCTGGGGTAGACCATGTTCATCGGCGTAGCCAATGATAAAATTTACAACTCGCTGTACATCATCAAAATTGACCGCGTGTTTGGGTTTCCTTCCTAGATTTCCATGTTGTCTAGAAACTGCACCCTTTTCAGAATAATGTTTCAAAATATTGGAAAGAGACTTCTTCCCAACATCAAACAAACTTTGGAAAGCTGATCTACAAATTTTCTCATGTTTAAAACTATAGTGGTACGAATTTCGAGATCTTGAACCTTTTCGGGTGAAAGCGGACGAGGCAGTATTAATAGAACCCATGATATACGCATCTTTCACATCTTTTTCCATTTCTCTTACATTGAATATATGATCAAGAATTACTGAATCCTCAAACTTTGAAAAACATCGCTGTCCGCATTTACAGTTTTGTTTAATGCCACCCAATTCTAAAGAAGTGTCATTTTCATTTAGACTTTCTTGTTCAGTGTCGGACAAATTATTTTCTGTTTCAGAAATTAAAAAATCATGTATTCTGCCTGATCTATTGTGTTCAATGTCTGTATCCTCCTGGTCACTTGTTACATAATCTGCTACTTCTCCATGATGTGAATCAGATGCTAATTCTAATCCAAAATGTGCTTGAAATAGATCGTCTAATTCCTGAAAAAATGCAATGAACTTTATCAGATTTATCTCTAAAATTGGTTGTTTTTTCATTACTGCATATGTGTCGGAATCGGGGGGAGGGGGGGGGGGGGGCTTTTTTTTTGGAAAGTTAGATCTAACCATTAGGCACATAGCATTATAGAGGCTTCAGCCCCCCCCCCCCACACTTTTTCTCGCCCCCACGGATTAGGAATTCTATGATTTGGGGAGAAAAAATTGGTAGCTAAGATTTTTTTTGGAACTAAGTTTTTTGTTTTGTTTTGTTTTTTTTTTGCTTGTCAAGATTTTTGAATATTATTCTAGCCCCCCCCCCCCCCACACTTTCTATTTGCTTCCGACGCTACTGTATTGTATCCTATAAATTATATATGAATTGATCAACTTATTAATTCACACATTGTAATTAAAATTTATAACAAATTATTTACTAAAAATTGTAAACACTGTTTTTAAAATCCACTCTTAAACTTACTACATTTCTGATTGATTATTTTTTTTTCTGAAAGTGATTATTCTTGATAACCATGAATTTTATAATTATTCACATCTTTTCCACACGTGTACATACGTAACTTTATTTATTTCAAACCGTCTCTGATAAAGCTGTCCGACCATAGTTTTAGTGTTATGTTTACTATGTTGCTAAGCTATTTGTAAACAGCGGAGAATATGGAAGAGCGGTTGAGAAGTAACATGTATTCACTCAAAAATAAAAAATAAATAATTTGTAAACAATTACCTGTGAAATATATATGCAGAAAAATATGTAAATTTTGAATGTGTGCTGACCTAAAATGCATAATTGGACTGTACATTAAATGTAAACAATATATTGCCACTATATCCTGCCCCGACTTCGCTTAGTGTGTACCGACCGACTGATCGCTTCTATATCGCATAACTCCTTTTCAAAAATTTCTAATAAACACCAAAACAATTTTTTTCAAACTTCCCCTTATAATTATCTATAATTACATCCATATTATTTGTAAAACTTGATCTTTCGATCTACGTGCGTATGGCTGGTAGAAAAAAATTTTTGTACACACATTCTCTCATAATTCATCGGTGCAAATGACAATGTAATGAAGCTTTAATGCATTTTTAAAAAAAGAAATACATTTATTATATAACAAAATATTTATGATTTGATGTATGTGGAATTAAATATTTGTGGATGAATTACATTTCACCGAGTGTTTGTGCTGACGGTATTTGTTGATGTATATATATGTCAGGTTTTATTAACGACTCACTGCAAAGATTTCAATATGACAGTCAACGAATGTAAGTACAGTAATTTAAAGATTACATGCTATCAATTATACGAATATTTTCAACGCACAAATAATTATAAAACGTACCTGAAATTCAGAACTGACAATATCCATAGCGGCAACCATAAACAAAAACGCTAGGTTGAGATTCATTAGATTTTCGCCTTAACTATGCTTCATGAAAATGGAGCGTCATTGGAGTTGCAGACGTCGCGCAACGTGCCTGACGTTTATGACGTTTTCCACGCTTTGTAACGTTATGTCATAAGACCCTCATACACTGGCTATATATAGAATTAAACACAATCATATTTTTAAAATTTAATTCTATATGAATAGAAAAAAAAACCTAAAAAAAAATTAACTCCTAAGATATTTCTAAACTTAGATTTTTAATTAACATTCAAAACTTTTAAGGGGTAGGTGAGTCCATTTGTAATGAATTGTAATTTAATTAGTAATGTGATAAAAACATTTTTTTTTAAAGTTGACTAATGTATTTTTCTTTATATTTGTTTTTAAAAAGAAAGTATAATTGATACCAATTTCTAAATGAATGGTCAATAACCAAATCAGAATGATTTTTGAAAATATTTTTAAAAATAACACCTAATTTTAATATTTCTATTATTTTAGTTGACTGCGTAAAATCTATATTATTTCTTTTCTGTTAAATTGACCGCCAAACTCAATTTTTATAAAATTAATCTCAAGCAAACAACAAGAAAAGTTGGTCTCATGTTAAGTACACACATTACTAAGAGTTACAGAATCAAACTTTGTTTTAAGGATTTTTTTTTAATCTACAGTACCTAAGTGTACATTTGATCAATGAAGGAGAACCATAAATAAGACAAATAAAAAATATTTGCTGTTTTGTAATAGTGGAGATTATGTTGACTTTTGAAAAAAAATATTAAGGTTTTTATTCTTCAAATTAACTTTAACTCGACGCCATTGTGGCCCTTCAGGCCTTTGATTTTTAACTTGTAATTCCTAACAGTACACTTGCATACAAGTGTGCACCAAAGCGAATAAATAGAATATGATTTAATTTTGATCAAATATTTACTTTTTTAATATTAAAAAAAAATGATTCAATCTTTCATTTTATTCCCTTTTTTTAATTGGAAAGACTGACACAGAATTTATTTATTTTTTATTCTCATAAATGAAACTGAAACAATTTCAAGACAGGAAACATTGCCTTCTTACCCCCCCTTTGTCAATGCATGATACAAATGATATTTTTGTTTTAAGACATATAAAAGATCTTTGTTAAAAATACACCAATTACTTTCATACCATTGTAAAGTAAAGTGTACTAAAGTAAACTATAGCCTTATTTATCAAAACACCAAATTTTAACGCAGAGTGAAAATTGCACCTAAATCTTTCTTTTTAGAACGCTTTTCTATTAAGCTATCTAGGTTTATGATGGTATTTTGGTGTGGTTGTAAAAATTTGATGTGCCTTCTTGGAGAAACATTTGGCAAGCAAACATATTTCAATCTGATTGAGCTATAATATATGTATAGAGTGAGAAACTGTTAGAATGATGTCGGGGCTTAATGCATAAAATGTAAACATGAATCCTCTGTTTGGAGATAAAATCGGGATTGCTAGACGGCTCAGAAAAAACAGGACATAAGCGACAATCTGAATGGACTAACTGTAAAACCGCAAATTACAAACAATCCATTTTCAGCAAACTCAGTCATCTCGCACACCGCTTCCAATCTCCGTACTCAAACCTGCCCGTGTGCTATATTCACGACCCAAAGAACCCTGTTCCTTCATTTTTCACACTTCCTCTTTTTAAGGTTTAGGTATAATTCAAATACCTTTAAATTTGAGATGTACACTGTGAAGACGCAAACCAACGTCCAAACACCAGATTTAAGTATGGCTGCTCTTCTCTCTAAGTTCAAATCTGGATCACTTGTAACTGAGGATGCTGTACTAATGTGCGAGTAGTTTGGAGTGGCATGGCCACGATTTTGGTCAAATTTGTTTTTCTACTTTAGTGTTTTAATGCTTTAGAAATGCATTTCTAATGATAAACCCATATTTAAATGTCAGTTGTAGAGATATAAGCAAGATACAGAGCTCACAATTCTTGGCCATGTAAAAATAGGCTCGCGCCTTGTTTTTGTTTACATTGTTTCAATTTACCGATAAGCGTTCTTTTTTCCAGCTGATTTCTCTCTGTTCTAATTCGTTTCAATCATAAATAAAATGTACCTAGCGTGTATCACATTCATTTTAGGTCAAAAACTTGAACTGTTACTTCTACATTTAAAACGTAAACAAAACTATGTTAACATGACGAAGATTTGTAAGCTGTGTATCTCACTTATGACTCGACAACTGACGCTCAGATTTGGTTGACCAGTCCAAATGACTTACGGAAGCATTGTAAACATTAAAAACGGTGAAATAATTTTTTTACCGAAATCACGACTATTCCCCTTTAAAATGTTATTTACGATAAAACAAAAGTATGAAATAGTACAGATTAGTTTTGTATTATGTATTAAAGGAACATGGTCAGGATTTTTGTCAAACTCTATTCTTCTGTTTGTGTCATTCACAATTCTTAAGATATGCATTTTAAAAGATCAAATGAAATTTGAGAGTCAGTCATTAGTTTATAGGCAAGAGCTAACAATTATTTGTTATGTAAACAAGTCTCATGCCCTATTTTTTGTTAACATAGGTTCATATTACCAGTAAAAACTTTTTTTTCCATGCAGAATTGTCTATCTTCTTATTGATCTTAAGCATAAATAAACAGTACATAATGTTTAAAACACCCATTTAAGATTTAAAATTGGACTTTTTACTTCAACATTCAAAATTTAAACAAAAGAACTGTAAACAAAGTAAATAATTGTGACCTCTGTAACTCGCTTATAACTAATCAAATGACACTCAAATTTTGGTTGCATATTAAAAATGTCTTACTTAATCATCGTAAGCATTGAAATCGAATAGATAATTTTTTACCAAAATCGTGACAATGCCACTTTAAATTATAAGGAATGAATTTAATTTTGACTTGCGTCTTAATAATTAATGTGCCGCAATGTATTTAAGCATAAGAAAGTTAAAAGTGCTTTAGTAATTCCAAATCTCGTTAATCATATCCAATGACCGTGCATCTATTTTATCCCCATTAAAATTATAATTTTAAACATATTCTTATATTATATTCTTATTCTTCATATTCTAATCGTGATTTAGTTCCGTCAAAAAAAGAGTTTACTGTAAAACTGGGCCCCTAAATGACCTTGGACGGAATTAGCATTGATATTAAAGGTATATGTGGCGTATTTGGAGTAAACATTTTGACATGAGTATGAGTAAAAATATACACCATGCTTCTTATAAATAAACGTTTCACAAACTCTAAGCCCATTAAATATGTTCTGTCGTCGATATGTTTTTCTAAACCTTGCTACATGCTACATGTACGTATTATGCACATTAATGTGATCCGTCATTTATAACGCCACTGCGCGTGAGTGCGGGAAAATATAGCATTGAAAAAACATTTGTAGAACAGTTTTTACACAAGTTAATTAGAATCACGTTTTTCATATCTTAAATTTGATAATTCTTATATGATACTCGAGACATTATGGAGTAAACACCCCCTCTTCTTTTATTTATGCATGTACTGAGGGTGTTTTTTTTATTTTTTATTCAAAAATTTCTCTTAAGGAAAATCCACATGTGGTTTATACTTATAAAGTAAAGACACGAAACACATTGATCACGTGCCTGACTAGCAAAACCCCTACAATTGTGTTAATGATGGAAAGTTTCTCCAATAACAATATTCCCTTCGTACCTACCCATGTCAGTCTGTCTATTTTTTTTTATTTCATTGCAAAATCTGTCAAACTTACTCGTCTTTCTCGTCGTCGCCATGGATCTCTAGTGACATAATACTTAAGGTGGGTTTATCTAAATATTTTACAGTGTCATTTTAAGAATGAAAAACACATTTTTTTGTATTTCTGGTATCTTTGTTATGCGATTGACTTAGAAAGCGTAATATTTGTAAATTTTTAAGAAAAGAAATGTAACAAAAAATCAGATCTTATCATTGTTATTCACTAAAAAATACCCCACATTTGCATGTACCTTTTAATTAATAAATGCCGCGACGTTTTTGTGTTTTTTTTCTGATGTGCTTTAAGAAATTTAAGATCTCGTAAATCACATCTGATGGCAGTGCATCTATTTAACTTCCATTTAACATTTTAATTTTAAACATATTCTGTATTATAATAAATATTTATGAGGCGGTTCCTTGACTGCTCGTCTATAAATTTGAACCTTTTCTTTCTAAGTTGTGTTTTTTTCGAGAGACGAAGATTTTTGGGTAAGTTATTTTTTGAAAAGCAAAATATAATAAAACTGTTGATTTTATTATCTTTTGTTTTATTTTTTGTTGGCATTTTTCTCTCCAGATTTTTCTTCTTTATTTACTTTGAAATAAATGTGTTTTATTTTATTCAAGTTTTTTCTATGCATTTGTTGGAGTAAAATAATAGAAAAAAAAATCACAAATTGAAATAAATTCACATCTGTATGTTATGCATTCTTTCTTCTGAAATACTTGTTCTTCTAGTAATCATAAAGTGGAATTCATATTCACGATGAAGGGTGTTTATTTGGTTCTTCTGTCCTGCCTTGTCTTTACAAAGACTTTGACATCTAATCTTGGTGAGTTTTATATACATTGACTTAATTATTTCTTCAATGATTGCAATTATGAAACTGTTATAAATGCCAAGACGAATTCATTTTACGTACGTTTACCAAGTTATATGTATAAAGCATTTGATGTCTTTAGGTTTACAGGCAAACTGTATGATTTTTGATATAGTAAACATGTATCAAATCTTTTGAAAAACCCTCTTTTTTACTTCAGTATATATTTAAGGAAAAACTAAATTCATATCAATTCATGCCCCTGCGTTAAGGGCAATATTGCAACATAGTGAAAATTATCAATATTTTATACAACTGTATTTTCTTCTGTAATTTTATTGTCGTTTTAGGTAAACTAAATGCATTGTCATCATGTGTATTATATTCTCATTTTAAGTTAGGGAATCCCCTGTCCATGGGGAAGGGTTTGTTTGTTTTGTTTGGTGATGGGGAGTGACAAGTAAAGCTATACAGAAAACATGTTGTTTTTTTAGGTCAATCAACACTTGGTTAACCAATAGCCTTTGTCTGTAAACGATTTTACCTTTTTAAGTTAAAAACTTCACGGTATATTGACACTTGGTCATATTAAATTAAATAAATGTTTATTTTTAGGAAATTTACTTTAATTTCGTGCAAATTGTACCTCTG
This sequence comes from Magallana gigas, assembly GCF_963853765.1. Classification (NCBI taxonomy): domain Eukaryota; kingdom Metazoa; phylum Mollusca; class Bivalvia; order Ostreida; family Ostreidae; genus Magallana; species Magallana gigas. The sequence continues at coordinate 26,189,042 of NC_088853.1, read as the reverse complement.
TATGTATTTTAGATAAAACTGTAAATATAAAGAAGATCGAACGACCTTACAATTTTTGGCCCCAGAAGCTAGGATGTAGATAAAAAGATATTTTTCTTTCTCTTGCCATATTCCCCTCCCCACATATATAAATGGTTTTAAAATATCAAGTTATAAATGGCAGGGATAACTGTCTGATGAGTTTTGGATTAGGATGTAGACTGGCTATGTAATCTTAAGGTGGGATGCTACAGCAAGATTTTATTTTATTAATAATTAATAAAATAAAATTGATAAAATGTCTCTGTGGTTCTTTTTTTCAGAGTTGACGTACGAGGATAACACACTCGGAGGTATGAGTTGGTGTTTAGTGATAGCTTTCATGTAGCGTTAAAAGCTACTAAACAAAAGAAAAAGTCATTTGAGTTTTTTGATACTGAAGATATAAACCCATTTTAAAGATGCAAGCTTTTAAACATAACCAACTTTTTTGCAGACTGTTAAATATGTGGCGTAAAGCTTTATTTTTGTACATTTCAGTTTGCATACGATCCATCAAATCCCTTTGCAAAATCCAACCAGATGATTTTCTCATAGATATGTGTTTCGCATGCTTTGAACAATTTGATAACGAAACAGCATGTAACATAAATCATTGCAGATTTGATACAGAAAAGGGATTATGTTTATTTTAAGCAATAAATATTATCAATAAGATATCAGGACTAAAGTTATATCTGGAATGTGATCTCTTTGTTTGAGTCAATTTCGAATCATTCAAAGACCTAATATGTGCAACTTCATGTACAAAAATAATATTAAGTTACAACAAGTATTCCTTTTAAAGGAATGATCGGCAATAATGATATATTGATAGCTAAAAGCAATCAACATGATCAGTTTGATGTAAAATAATTTAAAAAGTACTGTATATTTACAAAATATAGAATATTTTGAATCTGTACACCATAATTTCATCATTATAAACCGTCAACAAATTTTATTTTGAAATAAATTTGGGGAAAGCCGTTCGTAAACTCCTTGTCTAGTTTAATATTCTTAACGTAATTATTAAATGTTAATGTCTTCTTCTTCTTCTTCTTCTTCTTCTTCTTCTTCAGAATACTGAGTAGGGCTCTTCAAAGAGCATTAACACGTATACAAAGAAAGAGTTGTATTAAAATAATTTAATAAGACTGAAAAACATTGAATACCATCATAACTTGCTATTGAGGTCGCATTATAACGTTAACTTGTTTATAAATCAAGCCGTCCTCTTATGCAGTATCAATAGATCGAGGTCAGTTCACGGAGCATCTTCTTATGATTGAGGTCAGTCCATCGAGGTCAACTGCATTACTGAATGAATCTTTCGATCGAAATTCTTACGCATGAGACAAAATGTGCATTCTTGAATTAACAGGTCGAACTGTATTTTATGTATGTTTGCATCTCTTGAAATAAAACTGAGTAAAATGTTATATAAATACTAAACCAAACTTCAAGTTTTTATAAGAACTACTTTTGCAAGCGGAATGTGCGCGCACGTGGAAGCATTTGCCTGATGCCTCATATGGACACAACAGTGATTGGCCAAAGACAAAAACTCTCAAAAGACCACAATCACTCAATGTCCATTTTCATATATATAACACATAGCTTAACCGTGGAATATTTTTGGCTTGTAAAGTGTGTTGAAAGCTGCGGCAATTATAACAATTTTATATACTCAGGGTACTCATATGTTAGAATGACGAGTTTTGATATCACAACACAGACGTTAAACGCTGTAAACTGCAACGTCACAAGCAAAAATTAAAGTTCACGCTTGTTGCTGTTACAGTGGCTCTTCCATTATTACATTTGCAGACAAGAAGTTTAAAAAAAGTAAATATAAGCATTTAACCACGATTTGTTGAAAAGGAACATAGTCACTAAAGCGCGTTGCTCAATTTGTATGCACACACCACTGCAGTTATGGGACTGTATCTTTCAAAAATCATGATTTATTTTTTATGATTAAATGCATTAATATTAGTGGGGTGATTTTAGTGGATTTGCTGAGATTTTGCTTTTTTTGTAACTCATAACTTTTGTAACTTGTATGATATGCTATGAAAAATTGAAATGAAGGGCTAAATGATATGGTATGCTATGCAATAGTATGCTATGAGATTAGAACAAAATTGCTTGCTTACACAAAAGAGTTCCACACATTTGGAATTAAAATGATTAAAAGCCAAAGTTAACCACTAATGTGAGCACTTATTCTAATCTTTCAAATAAAACCTTTTAAAACCCCGTGAAAATCATGTCGCATGCTATGCTATGGTATGATATGATCTATGAGATTGTATGGTGTGAGATTCCAATGCTGTGCTATAGGATCTCAATGCTATACTTTGCTTAGGTGTATGTAGTTAAACATATGCTTGGACTGACTGTATGTACAATTTGTTCGGTTTGATTTATACAAACTTGAATCTACACAACCTGACGATGCTTTCACACAAGTTTCAGCTTTCCTGGCTGATTGGTTTCTGAGAAGAAAATGTTAAAAAATTTACTCTATATATTCCTATGTAAAATTCGACCCCCAATTTTGGCCCCACCCTACCCCCGGGAGTCATGATTTTCACAACTTTGAATCTACACTACCTGAGGATGCTTTCTTGGACTAATGGTTCATGAGAAGAAGATTCTCAATATATTCTTTTGTTAAATTTACCCCCCCCCCCCAAAAAAAAAAAAATTGTGGGCCCGCCCTACTCCTGGAAGTCGTGATTTTCACAACTTCTAATCTACACTACCTAAGGATGCTTTCATATAAGATTCAGCTTTCCTGACAGATTGGTTTCTGACAAGAAGAGTTTTAAAAATTTACTCTAAATTTCCCTGTGTAAAAATTCCAACCAACCCCCCTTTGGGGGCCCGCCCTACCCCTTGGGGTCATGATTTTTACAACTTTAAATCAAAATTACTTAACGATATCTCCACATAAGTTTCAGCATTCCTGACTGATTGGTTTCTGAAAAGAAGACTAAAGGATTTACTCTTTATATTCCTTTGTAAAATTTGAACCCCCATTATTGACCCGCCCTAGCCCCGGGAGTCATAATTTTCACAACTTTGAATCTACACTACCCGAGGATGTCTCCACACAAGTTTCAACTTTCCTGGCTGATTGGTTTCTAAGAAGAAGATTTTCAAATATTTTCTCTATATTATCCTATTTAAAATTCGACCACCCCATTGTGGCGCCACTCTACTCCCGGTGTCAGGACTTTCCAAATTTAAAATCACCACTATCTAATTCTTACTAATATCCCCTTATAAAAGGGTGTACATTGTGCCAAGTTTGGTTAAAATTGGCCCAGCGGTTCTTGAGAAGATGTTGAAAATGTGAAAAGTCTACGGACAGACGGACGACTGACAGAATGTGATCAGAATAGCTCACTTGAGCTTTCAGCATTTTATAATGACGCAGGAAATGTTCAAGAAAATGAGGTTATGACATTGAATGGCAAATCATATCAATTTTAACGATATCAAGAGTATATATTTACTCCATATACAAAGAAGCGCATTGAAGTGGTAAAATTTTATGTTCGAATGGAATGTTCTAAACTTTGTATCGAACGTCAGTTGTTAAAAAGGACATGCCCATTTCTTTTGAAACGAGGAAGACAGAATTCGTCACCATGTTTTCGGAACCGCCACTCTTCTAAACAACACAAGCAGGATTTCACACACGTGCATTATAAACAAAAACACAACTTTTTTCTTTTCAACTATGTTCAGAAACAGTGATATTGTTCAAAATAGTCAAGAATATTTTAGTAACCAATTTATTTGTGTTTTGAACTTCCTGTTACATGTATTGTATTGTAAATAAAACAAGTTTTTTTTCCACAACATATATGCACATGTTTCAGTTTTTCGTTGTAGAGAGGTAAGCTACGTTCTTCGTCTTCTTCTGCATTATTTGCTGTGCTCGCAGCATGATGAGGGGACTGAGGATATGCACGGGGCACGGAAAATATATACGGAGAAATATTGGGCTTCAGTTTGTGTCCACATTTCCAGGGTCCGCAGCCCTGCATTTGATGTTTAGAAGATGAGCAGTTCCGAAAGCATTGTTACGAATACTGTTTTCCTCGTTATAAAAGAAATGGGAGTGTCTCATGTAACAATTGACGTTCGATACAAAGTGTAGGACATTCAATTCGAACGAAAAATTTTACCACTTCAATGCGCTTCGTTGTAATTGTATTTTGTTTATTAAATTCAATGTACAAGGGATATTGGATCACAGGGGAAAAGTATGAATCAAAGCTGTAAAAGAAATGACAAATTTAATTGATAAAACCCGATAAAGAAACTTGTAAAAATCAAATGCAAATAAGTATCTGCGCTGACAATATGTGCACCGTCTACGTCGCGTATTGATAACATATATTTACATCTACCAAGTACTTACGAAAACGAAAACTTAGTTAATTCATAGCTCTAAAGAAACAACCAGACTTAAATTTAAACGCCCCGTTAATCGATTGGTCGAAATTTACAGCGGCTGAAACTGAGAAGAAATTGACAGGTCTGAAATTGACACTCCATGTTTATCGACTAGTCTAAACTTACAGCGACCTACGAAATATCACGGACTGCACGAAATAATCATGATGATGCCAGACTCAAGTTCTCACAGGAGACGATTTGGCTATTTCTTTTGACTAAGGTACTTATGTACGTTAACAATAATTTAGTGAATTTTACTAGCTTTTCATAATCAATTTATTAATTAGTGAAAAGAAAGATGTTAATATAAACAATAAAATGCTTTCTTGATGATTCCCGCGGGTTATGAAGGTAGCGATCAATGCCGAAAACATTTACATAACCCGCGTTATATGTTTTTTTGCAATGTCGCTACCTTCATATCCCGAATGAATCACCTAAGAGAGCATTTAATTGTTTAAGTCACTAGTCATATTATAAATGTGTATCCGTAATATTAAGGGGAAAAAGCAAATGCAATCTTGTAGTAACATTTTTTATGAAACATATGATCACAACTTATTTTAGGTATTCTCTGATTTATTGTGTGTAACGTTAACAATTAGTATTTTTAACAGCCTACAAAAGACCCAAATGAACCAAAATGTCAAAGAAAGATTCATTATTTCTACATAAGCTATATTTGAAATTCACCTTACTTAATATACTTTAACATTGAAGAATAGTTTCATTGAGATTATTATGAATAGCTTGTTAAAGATTATTATTAACCATTATGAAGCATCATAATTATCAATTTATTACTAAATACTGTCTTTTTTTCTTCATTGTGAGTAGAATATAGACAGAGGTTTGAGGTTTTAGAAGTGCATCGCAACAAAACTAAATATTTTTATTTTCTCTAAAATCGTGTCAAACAACCAGTCACAAATTGCGATAATAAGTTTTATTTTAAAAATAGCAAACGAAAAGCGATAGTTTGTGATAAATTATGTAATAAAGAAAATCTATTTAGCGCACGGACGTTGCGTAACCCAGTTTTGTAGTAACCCTGTTTAACGGGCCTCATAAATTTTGACAAATACTGCCTGACATAAATAAATGGTTGCGTTATTTACGTTTGCGTAATCTACTTAAGAAAGGCATTTCTTTTAATTTACTACACGTTTTTTTTAAAATATGTAAAAAGCGAGGAATTGGTTAGAATTTTAAATTAGAAGCATTTACCTTTACCCCAAAAATGATGTTTGACATCGATAAAAAAAATGGTACATTTTTATTGTATTAAAGTTATTTTGCAAGAATATTTTTCATTGCTGATACTCATTTTACAATACTTTATTTACTATGAAATCATATTCTGAAAGAAAACGTTCAGACACGTTTCTGAACAAATACAATTATTGGCAATTTTTAATATTACGTAATAATTATACTTTAATTTAAATCTTGATTTGAGACAAAATATTTGTGTATTTTAAAGATTAACAAAAACAAATAAATAAAATTAATTATAACTAAAAGACTTATTAATTGAATTACGATTGTTATCATTGCTTATCAGATTCGGCACCGTACTTCACTGTAAAAAGACAATGTTTAATTGGTGGAAATATAATGTTATCGCTCAGCTATACAAGTATCCAATTTTATAAAATAACACCTGCACTTAGTTTAAAAGTCGATGTTCACGTAATTTAGTTCAGTAAAAAAGAGTTTACGTTAAAACTGGGCCCTAAAACGACCTTCGACGGAATTAGAAATGGTCTTAATTAAAGTGTCGTAATGTATCTAATTATGCAGAAGTCAGTAATTTCAAATCTCTCGTAAATCATATATTATGACCGTGCATCTCTTTTTCCACCACTTAACATGAAAACTGTCAACATATTCTTTATTAAAAATAATATTTAAAAGGAGGAGATTTCACTGCTCGTCTATAAATTTGAACCATTTTTTTTCTAAGAGCTGTGATCATTTCAGGAGACGAAGAGAATTTATTTCTGTTGGTAAGTTATTCTTTGAAGGTAAAATATGATCAAACTTTTGATTATATAGTTTGAATTGTTTTTATGCGTTAGTTTACAACTAGTTGGTTTTCAAATACGGTTTTTTTAAATATTTTTTTTCAGGCTGGTTTTATTACGATGATATATATATATATATATATATATATTGTTATTTTTGTTTAGTATTTTATCTTCAGAGAACATAGAAAAAATACAAATCATATTCTTCAGTATGTTATGTATTTTCCCACTGTATTCTTTGTTTTTACACTTTTCTAGTATTCCTAAAGTGGATCCTGTTTCATGATGAATAGTGTAATTTTTGTTCTGCTGGCCTGTGTTGTCCTAGAAAAGACGTTGGCAAATCCACACGGTAAGTTTAATATACATTGACTTAATAACTACAATATTCATTTTATCGGTTTTTATTGATGAGATTTATTTGACAAAACTTTCCAGTATCCACGTGTTTAACTTTTTTTGTTGGGAGTAGATTTTAATCAACTCTCCTATGCAGTTACTCTGACAAACCGAAAGTGAAACAGTGTTTGGACAAAGCACAAATCACCGCCGCTGACATGACTTAGTTCTTGAAAATAACTTATAAATTCGATAAAATGTATGCTAAAGCATTGTTTTTTAAGGAAACTTATTTATAAATACTTTGAAAATAGTCAGATTTTAAATGGTACGAGCAATTTAGATATTTTTTGTAGTCGTATTGTACGCCAGAGTTCAAATAGTCTCGTTCAACTCGACACTCGGCTGTCTCCGTAAATCTTCGACAAGCAGAGAGTCTCTCTTGCTTGTCGGAGATTAACGGCGATAGCCGAGCGTTTGGTTGAACGAGACAAGAGTTCAATATTGCTTGGATCCATAAATTTTCCAGAAATATTTCTGTTACTGATACATAGTTTGAATGAAATAATTCTATCTTTAAATATTACTTAATAAGATTCATATGGGGTTTTATCAACATTCTTGTGTCGAAAAAGTTCAAAAATTCATAGTATAAAAATGTGCATAATTCAAATACAGATTAGAAACTACCCGTACTGCAAAATAACATTTCATTGATTTTAGAATAAACATCGATAAAATCAACTCCCGTCAGTTCTTCGGTACTTTGATAATTGTTCGTTTGCACACTAATTCTTTTCACGCAAGAAAGATTAGATAGCTTTAGAGGAACCTGTATTAGTGGCAGTGTTTGAGAAACAGTAATTTTTTTCTGCTGCGCAAAAGCTTGTACAGATTTCGTCTCTAATATTAACTGGATTATGATTATTTCAGAATCTTCTTATATTTCTAAAAATAAACAAAAACTATGGTTATAGAATTTTACTGCTTTTTTGACAATCTTTGGGCTACAATGAATTGTTGGTCTCATTTTTTCTATTATTTTTTTGACAATGATGCTGTGTTTTCAAAATGTTGCTGAATGCCGTTTTAAGGTAGATGTGCAGATTGGGTATTAATAATTTGTCCGTCATTTCCGGTCGTCATCGGAATCAATGGAATTGTATTTTTTATTTAAAAAGTTCTTTCGGTAACATTTCCAGAATTAAAAAAAGAACAGCGTTTGAATATAATTTACTCGTTAATCTTTTCTGATTTCGTTCGCGCATGATTTCAAAAAGGTAAAAATTTCAGCAACTAAACTTTGCTATATTTTTATCAATAGTTTAATACTTTATTGCAAAAATGCACAATATTTTATAATAAACAGAAATTGATTTAGCAACCAAACCTTGCTTTATGATTTTCTTAACTTAAATATGCATAAGTGGTACTAATAGTGACCTATCCAGTTTATTTCAACTTAAGTTTTGTTTTATGTTTCACAATTATAAACGCCAAGAAATAAGCGCATGCGGTAATCATTGTCCTGTCATAAAAAAGTTCACACAGAATTGAACTCCTTTTGACTATTACTATCTTATTGGTACATAACGGGAAACATTATTATTAATATCTACCAGTATATTATAATGAGCAAGAACAGCTAACATTCTCAAAGGCAAGGTAATTTAACTAAAAAGTGTTACTCAGTATTGGAGGATAATATGTGCTTATGTTTATATTTCATTTACATAGCATATATCAGATATGGAGAAAAAGGAAATGGCAATGAAAATAATGGCGATGGCGATGTAGATAACGACGACAACGGAAATACAAGTAGTTCTGATGATAGCGATGACAGCGATGATAACGGAGAGAACAAAAACAACGGAAATAACGAAGGTAATAATGTGTATACCATTAAAACAAGAAAATAATATTTGTAACTTTTTATTATTATGATTATTTGCGTTTCAAATAGAATTTACAAATATTTCAACATTTTCTATGATGCATATCTCAGATGATGTAGTAAAATTTGGGAATGTATTTTACAACATACTATGATCAAGTAACACTTTGTCAAACCAATAGAATGATACTAAATCACAATATTAACACAAAACATTTAAATCAAATAATTGGTTTATTCTGTTTATGCTCTATCAGACTTCAACTTTGTTCAGTTTATATTTCAAAGACATTATGTAAGCGTATGTTCACAATGAAAATAAAGCACTACTGAAGATCATCACTACATTTTATACATGATTTTTTTTATTTCATTGGTGCATGCATTACGTCTATGGCAAGCGTGGGCTTTTTATATGAAGTATACTTATAAATATAAATAAATTTGCCTCTTAGAATTGTCATGATGATTAGATAAGTGTACGGGGTCACACATTTTGGTAAAAAAAAATCCCAAAACTCTTGCTAAGCAAATTTATAAAACATTTATTATTTACACTAAAAACCGAAACTAAAACTAAATAATTTGTAAAGTATATCTCCCTTATATTGTGTTAAAAATGTAAAGCTACTTTGAATACATTGTACTTCCGTTTCCAACGAGAGACGTACCATATTGTGTTCATAAGCTTTATTTTTATCTTATTCTTCTTTTACCCCACTTTGTTTTTCTTTAAGGTACATTACCTTAAAAACGTATGGATGGTTTTGTAATTTCAGAGATGATAAAAAGTACTCAGCCTTGCATTATTGACCTAACTTCCGGTCGCCAAGATCCACCGATATCTGATTTCTTAAATGTGATTTTGTCCGTCTTATATCACTAAAACAGTTCAAGATAAAAACTTGAAATTTTCAAAGATAGAAGATATATAATTTGTTAAATACACCAGAAGCAAACAAGAAATTGGCTTTTAAATGTTTCTGCGTTTTTGGCGAAATTTCTCATCTTCTTTAAGGCATATAATCGATCATTACATATATACGAATGGCCGGTATTCCTTTCCTTTGAGATATCAGATATACCTCAATAATATTTATTTTTCTGATTTTGTCCACCCGATCTCAAAACCTTTAAGCAATTGAGCAACCGAACTTTGCTACATAATAGACCCCTTCATGTAAACTTGCATAAAAGGCATCAATAATTTGTCCGTCACTTCCGATCGTCACCGGAGGCAGACAAAATGTTATGTTATACTTTTTAATTTTTAATAGAATTTTCCAGATTGTTTTACAAAAACCAACACATCATTTAGATAGTAAATACACATTTCTGTTCATTGAGGTATATGAGATATCTTATTAATATTTTTCTCTTTAGCCCCCGACTGGGGACTATAGTTTTCCTTTGCGCCCGTAAGTCTGTTTGTCTGTCCCACTTTAGTTTCCTACTTTTTGTTTTCTTTATGCGATTAAGGAATAAATGTAACTTGCCGAACAGCTTCAAAATGTCAAAAAACAGGTCAAGTTATCACTTTTGTAGCGTCTGGTTGACATTTTTTCGAGAAAATACTTTTTTGTATTTCATTGTTTTAATGTTTGGGTTTGTTATCGAGTTCAGTGTGTATTGAATAAACGGGGCCAGGGTGTGTGGTATGTGGTCAGTGATAGTATCGGGCGTTACTTGAAACATTATATTTTTATCATTTCTAACAAACAAATAAGTTCTATATAATAATGTCAAGTTTTGTGCTGTATATTTAATGGGCAGGTTTTTTGTAGTATTACAATCGGGTTCGTTATCGGGTTGGGCTGTTTAACTGTTTGGTTTGATTTAGGGTACAGAAGACGGTAAGAAGTGATATTGTGCATAACAGTGTATTGTTTTCACAAAGTTCTATCAGCGAATACTGAATAAACTTGGCGAATTTACAGGAGATAAAATATAGAGTATTATTTTACCAACTTCGTATTTCATTTCGATATCAGCTGTATAATTCAATTTCCTCTGTTCTTTTATCTCTTATTATTAAAGCATGATACCTCCTTTATAATAGTTCTGACATAGTTGTATGCTTCAAAACTTTCATAGAATAATAGCAACCGGTAGGGGACGTGTATTGCTTATGCAATACTCCCAGAATGCTTGTTTATTTTGTCAGCGCGATATCTCAATAATGTTTAGTGTCAATAGTTTTCTATTAAAAAAAAACAACTGACTATGTTGGTGTGTAAAGTAGGTAACCATGGTGTCACTTTTTTTTTGTTATTGTCATGTTGTAATTTTAAATATGAACATTTGCAAATATGATCTCTTATAACCTATAGAAAAGCGAAAGCGTTCAACTCTGTATGAACTATTCAATGTCGTCACTCTGATCGTGCTTATCGCTTAGATTATTGTTAACATAAAACCTAGGTTTTTTTAACAGTTCTGAACAAGTTGTCTTTTTCAAACGTAAAAATAAGTAATAAAAAGCAATGTTATAACCGGGATATTAAGTTGGTTTGTACGTTCTCAAATTTATTGAAAAGCCCTTCGGGATTCACAGGATTTCTTCACGTGACCAATCAAATTCATGTCCGGGTGACATTTTTCATTTGCTGTTAATATCTTAAATAATGTCAGAGGACGAAATACTATTTGATTTTTATATAGATAGGATTCTCAATTTCAAACTGAAAATAAAGTTTTCTTTTTTTTCATGGTCTTTGCAATTGTAATTTAGTGTCTAATGACACTTTTGTAACTAATACTTTTTTGGATCAAAAACTCTTTAGGATTGTATAGTATCATTTCGAGGGAAGAACTATCCGTTGTTCGAAACAAGATGGTTATTGTTGCTTAGGTGAGCTATGTGGCCCTTTGTCTTCTTTGTTTCATACAGTGATAACTGGTTTGCAGGACATTTTCGCGACGTCGAGGCATTTACAAATCTTGAGAAAATTTCTCTCTCGTGACTAATTGTCAGTATTAACATTTTCAACCGTCTTTTTCTGTGATAACATTACGAATCAGTTTTACAACCTATGGCCCAATAATTTCATAAAAGATGAGCGACACACAATAGGCGTGTCTTATAGCATAATGGTAAATTAAAAACGGTATTTGCTGCGCCGCGTAGTAATACATAGCATGTGCTACATGAAAAAAAAATAGTGGTTTTAAATTGTACAAATTGGAAATAGCCTAATATATAAGTAATAAGGAATCATTTTTTTATTATTATGAGGTGATAATTTGGTCGTAGCGTGATCAAATTTATCATAAAGCACTTCGGGCGTTATTGCATTTGACCAAAATTATGATATCATAATGCTCACAGAATGATTCCTTGTTCCTTAAATAATATCAATTAATGCAATTTAATGTTTTTCTTTTAACTTTCAGTCTGCAGAGAGACTTTCAGAGCACTTTGCTTCACGTTTACAGATAGGGACAAAACACCCGATTGTGTCAAATGTTTTGAGTACTTTGATGACGAGATTCCATGTCTCAAAGGAAGAAATTGCGTATGGGATAGTAAGAGAAAAGCATGTGTTTATTCCTTTTATTGATGGTTATGAATAAAAGTTCTCGAGAAAAGATCGAAATTTTTGAATTTCTCATAGTGTGTGTTTGTTCTTTTTGTTCCCCATAATTAGTTCACCTTAGTCACTCCTGTGACCTATTGCATTTGGTTTTCCTCCGTCGTCGTGTGTTAACAATTGAACATTTTTTATTTCGTCGAAACAAGTTTTTGACCATTTCTTTTCAATTGTAGTTTGATGTATCTTTCTGCCAATTCTGGTAAGGGAAACATAGAATATAACTTTAATGACTCTTGCCTCAAAGGGACCTTAAAAGCTGGGCAAAAATGTCTAAACTTTGACAATTAAAAAACAATCTTATTCTGATCTTTCACACATCTGTGAGCAGAACTGAATCATAATGATGTAGATTACGAACATTTCATGTCCCCTGGGATACAGGTTTCGACAATTGGGGGAAGGGGCAAGATGGATTTCTAGTGTTACGTTTGGAATATTTTTTGGGTCGCGTCGGTCGGGTTTTAAATTTTTCGATTTGATTTTTTGTTTTTCGGTTCGGGACAACTTTCAAATAAATTCTTCAAAAGTTTATTTTTTTTCTATTTTTCTTTCTTTAGTAACAAACCTCAACACATTAACAAGTTTCCTTACCAGAAATTCAAATTACGTTTGACGATTTTCAGTTTAATTTAAATAAAACTTGATTTAAAGCATAATTTCACTACATATAACTTAATAAAAAAAGACATAAGTACCACAAAGGATTTTCCATTTTCATTACGAGGTTTCCTTTTGAGAGATTATAAACAAGTGTACATGTGGTCGATTTTTCAATACATGTCTTTCCTTTTTATATATATTTTAATATTTCTTTAAAAAAATGTTTAGAAGAGAGATCATTATTGTTATATGTTAACTGAATATGTATATTGATGATTTGAAAAAAACTAAAGTCTGATGATATGTCTGTGTACTTTGGATGTACCTGTAACACACACCGTGTGTTCTGTTTTCTGTAACCACACAGATTTTCCCACATTGTAAAATAAATGCATGATTTTAAACATTGACCGCACAGTAGGAGTTCTAGTCACTAAGAGAGAGAGAGAGAGAGAGAGAGAGAGAGAGAGAGAGAGAGAGAAAGTGAGAGAGAGAGAGAGAGACATCTAGAGTTTTATTATCTTACATCATTTCATTGTCTAAGCATTCTGAATACTTTACCGTCCTACGTGTACACATGACATGAATTTTATGTACAGATAAACTTTTTACCGGTGAAATATTAAGTGTAAAGGTTTTCAGCGCTTAATTTTCATGAATTTTTTCCGTGAAAATTAACACGAAGTTGCGATTATCCCTTTAGGATGCCAGAATACAACCCGAATTTTATGAACTTATCTATTATTTGATTTATATCGTAAACTGCAGGCACGTAGCATAGTTTTTGGAAGTGGAAGGGACAGAGTCATCCAAAAAATCCAAGCCAAAAAAAATAGATAAAAAAGAATTAAATTAAAATAAACAACGGTTACTTTCCAAAATCCTGAAATCCTAATCCATTATTTATATATCATTTCTGTTATCTTTACGCACGAAGAGACCAAAAATAAAAATCAGTTATCGTTGAGGATGTAGTAAATTCGTTGTTGACAGCTACCCACGAATACCACGAAAACTGAGGCACCTCCAACTCTAATGAGTGTATTGTACAAAAAAAATTGGAGTAATTTTCTCGTTTTATTTTGACCGAAAATTTTCCTTGATAAAATACTCGCAAAAGTTAAGTTTTAGTGGAATTTTAAATCCTATTTTTCATTTCTCGTGTCCGTAAAATACTAGATTCATGAAAGGATAACTGACTGTTTCTTAAAAAAACCTTAATGAATTACAGATGTTGTTTTTCAAAAAGTTAATATTGGACCTTACAAGTTATTAAAAAAGCGTAAACTGCTAAAAGCTTTTTTATATCGTATAAAACTAATCAATATTGAATTCATTCCTTAGAAAAAAAAATCATTTTATTCTAAATCTAAAAAGCGCTATAAAAAGATAGTTTGTTATCAGGTTTTCGAAAATCAAGTGTCACAATAGGCTGCTTCTTTATTGCCAGCCTTTGGAGGACATAAAAAAGAAAACAGGAGGTCCATGGGCCACATCGCTCACTTGGGCCCGTTTCTCAAAAAAGCCTACGTCCAGTCGTAAACTTACTCCGGACTAAATTGGGGACTAAACCCCAAACCCAGACTAAGTTGCGTTTCACAAAAAGGCGGAAACTTAGTCGGAACTAAATTTGGGTTTAAATCTACGCTTGCCAATGGGTAGGCGTAAGTCCTTAGTCTGTGCACAAAAATGGCGAGTGTTTTGTTTCTAAGGCAACATAAACAGAGAATTTTAATTTTGGGTTGTTTTCTTGTTATTAGGGAAAACATTCACATTTATTAAAATATTTGTACATGTACGTATAACTTAAAAATACCTATTGTTCGATAACTGTTCCTTTTTTTTAAATAAATTAAGATTGAATTAATTAAATTGAAAAATAATGGGCTTAACTTATTAAACGTATGTAATATACATTACTACTCGTTGATGAAATTAACCTTAACTACAAAAAATTAAAAATCGGTATACCCCGATAAATGATATAAGCACAATAATTAAAAAGATGCTATAATTCTAAATTAAACATGTACAATGTATTCCACGACAAGATAAATGTATATAAGCACGAATAGCTTATTGATTTTTGAATCATTACTCAGTAAGCATAGACTAGAATTTATTGTTTCTAGTCAAATTTGAACCTATGTAAAGAAACTTATTTCAAAATATTGAGAATACTCCTTTAAATAGGAGCAACTCAAAACGTTTACAGATTGAATTTGTCATTGTGTGTGGTTGTATTTTCCTTTCCTATTACTTACAATTTTACAACACGCACGCGTTCTCGTATGGAATTTTTTTACTCCTAGTATCTTTACAAAACCGTATGAAAGCTACATGTTATTTGAAATGTTTATGAACTCGCATTAAGATACAATCAATTTTTGTTTGTTAAAATATTACTTTAAAATATGTTTTAGAATGCAGAGTGTATGTCAATTTTAGATCTATTGTCTTAAATTTGCCAATGACAAAGAGTGAAATGCGCGGGTAGGATAAGGCAACTCCGAGTTTAATGACCGTCAAAATTATGATCAATTTAAAAAATGTTTATTTTTATGAAAACAGCGCGGGATATTAATACCAAGTGAAAGAGTTCACCAAGATATTATATTTCTACTTTGGAATCGACTCAATCTTTGAAGCTGCCGTGCCATGGTATCACGTGACAGTTAAAAATAGATCACTTTTTTACCTTAACAAAAAATCAAAAAGTGTAACACTACCCCAAAGTTCATTTGTATGTTTGCTACAATAATTCGATTGGCAATTAGCTCATGTTTATTAGTATTACTGCTAGAATCCTATTGTACATCGCATAAAATAAATATTGTAAATATTTATCGGAAACCCTCTCAACTTCTAAAATTTCACTGAAAATACTACGTATTTTTCGTTTAAAACAACAAAGCACATGATTCTAGCAGCACTTTTCAGGTAGTTTAGGTCATATACCGTTGCTATTTACCAAAATCATCTTTCCTAATATCCGGGGTAGTGTTACACTTTTGCCATTTTTTGTACACACTTACAGAGGAAAGGCTGGTCAAGCCATATAAATGTCGATCTGCTTACCTTATAACACTCGCTGATTAAACAAAATATCCATGCCTGTATTATCCTGATTATATTCTAACTGACACTCATCTAAATCTTAGGTATCTGTATTAAATAAGTCTTTTTTCGGCATTGTTTACACTGCATTCCGATAATTTGTCTCCCGACATGATCTTCTCTTTTAAACATGCTTGTGACGTCATAAATGTTAATTATACGTAATAGAGAGAACTTGAAGATATATTCAGTTAGGAGAGTTTCTAGTGATATTTTATGTCTGTAGTTTTTATAATTTAAACCAGATATAAAGTTAAAATCGACATGTTTCTGAGTTAAATATGACATCATGCTGCTTATTGTGACGTCATATCGATCAGAGGAATTTGATCGCTGTTAGTTGCCTTATCATACCCGCGTGGTTGAATATTAAACGGGGGAGAATAATTCCCTGTATACGGTATATATTACTTTCACTCCCCCCCCCCCCGAAAAAACCCCAAATCAATCAAATGATTAAATTAAAAACAGGAAAGGGAGTAGGGGAGAGCCTGGTCTCAAATATTGAAAATTCCTGTGTTTTTAATTGTTGACAGTATCTTTCAAAACTATCATCATTTAAATTGCAGATAATCAAGAATCGTCTTCATGTCATTGTCTACATTCTTTCAATATTGGAACAGAGGATGGAACTTTTCTTCCTTCTGTAGACATGGACAAGGTTCATGTACATGATATTATACAGTAGATATTTTCGATTTCAGTTGGTTGCTGTTTAAGGATTACGTTTACTCAGGGGCTAAAAAAAATTCACTAATAGGAAACGAAAAACTACGTATTGTACATTGTAGTCCCACTATGGTGGTGCTATTTTTCACTTTCAAAATAGTACGTCAATGACCTACTTTTTCTGCTAGTGACCTCTGAATGTTTTTTGAAAAAATTGTCAAAATTTGTCAGAATTGTCCACCATTTTCAAGGTTTTCTTTATTTTGTTATTATTAGAAATAATTATACAATTTGTAGGTTGGGAAATGATAAAATATAAATAGCTTTACTAATTTTATTTTTGAATGAATCGTATTTTAGGTTTAATTTTGTCCGAATTTCCTCTATCAATTTCCAAAATTTTTGATCGAGTTTTACAAAAAACTGACTAATAGGAGCTCCAAACAATTGATTGCCTAAGACTGTTTTTTTTTGCCTGTATAATGTTGACATTAACATTATATAAGGTCAATGATCAAAATTTCGAGATATTTTATCTTGAATCGATTTTATGCATTTTACAGATTTTTCCGATCGCGTGCCAGCCAGTGATATAAATTTATATACGAGTAAATGCAACCATAAAATATATTAAATGATATGAAAAAACATATAGAAACTTATCTTTTGCAATAACATTGCAACAGAAAGTTTTTAAGAGAAAATAAGAAAAATGAAAAAAAATTAGTCCGAATTTCCTTTATTTTACAATATTAATCTACCTTTGTCGACGCATATCTTCCTCAGATAAACAAATTATGAATATCAACATCAATATTTGTTAATAGCGCTGTTATTTTATGGTTTTAAAACAACTTTGGACTTCAGATATTGAACTTTGTAAAAATATTTTTTGAAATCCCAAACCCTGAGTAAACGTAATCCTTAACTAATGGACAAATCATTTTCTATAAATAATGTAGTTATGTGATGTAAAAGAATCAAGCCTTATCCCAAAAAGAATCAAGCGTTATCCCAGTATCTAAAAGTGTCAAAATATCTATATGAAGCATGACTTATCATTCTGCAGACGTATGCGGGCATAAATACTGTACCTTGTCCCTGCATTCTAGAAATATTTCAATTTTACACGAATATTGGAGTTAATTTCTATGCATTGTTTCGTTCAATTAATATGTACAATTGTGCCTACTTGGTTTCTGAAACCTCATATATCCGCCTCTTTCATATCAACTGTATTTCTCTAAATTTTCATTATGTTAAGAAGTGTATAGGCATTTGTTCTACTTTCATTAATATACACTATTATAAATAACTTGAACTATGCACATTCAGTGGTATATTATATTAGTGATATGTGTACTCTTGAGTACATGTACTATGAATTGGAAAGTTGATCCACCACATATAATCATAGCCTCAAAGCAAAACAGAATAGGATATGCGCATGCTTAATACTCAGCGGAGATGTCTAAGTTCTTTGACATTTAAACCCTAACTTACGCCACTTTTAGAAACGCAATTTAGACCCGACTAAATAATGGCGTAACTTTGTTAGTCGGACTAACTTAATCCCAAATTTACGCCTTTTTGAGAAACGTGCCCCAGAGCAACAATTTTGACCTTGACCTATTTGGATCTCGGGGTCAATTATCATGAAAATATTCCTCACAATAATGACTTGTTTCATATATGGATGATATATAACATATAGCTGACATCATTCTTTTTCACTTATTAAATTTGCCCCATATTACAATCCTTTGGGAGAAGGGGAGACATGTGTTTTTTGTAAAAAAAACAAACAAACAAAAAAACAATACCCACTAGTTTATAACATATATTTACATCTACCAAGTATTATTCCCCCTATTAGAGAAAGATGTTAATATTAACAAAAAAATCCTTTCCTGATGATTCATGAGGGTTATGAAGGTAGCGATCATTGCGGAAAAATTTACATAACCCGCGTTATATGTATTTTTTTCTGCAATGTTGCTACCTTTATATCCCGAATGAATCACCAAGGAAAGCATTTTATTGTTTAAGTAACTAGTTATATTGTAAATTTGTATACGTAATATTAAGGGGGGGGGGAAGCAAATGGAATCTTGAGGTCACATTTTTAATTTAACATATGATTACAACTTATTGAAAGTATTTTTTGTTCTATTGTGTGTTACGTTAACATTAAGTATCTTTATCTGCCTGCAAGAAACCCAAATAAACTAAAATGTTATAGATAGAATCATTATTTATACATTAGCTTTATTAGAAATTCACCATATCTAATATACCCTAACACTGAAGAATAGTTCGATTGAGATTATTATTAATAGCTTGATTTAGATTATTATTCATAGTTTGATTGAGATTATTATTAACCGTTATGAAACATCATAATAATCAATACATTACTAAATATTGTCTTTCTTTTTTATCAGAGTAGACTATTGACAAAGGTTTAAGGTTTTAGAAGTGCATCGCAACAAAACTAAATATTTTTATTTTCTCTGAAATCGTGTCAAATTAACAAACAGTCAAAAATTGCGATAAAATGTTTTATAATATAAATTGCAAACAATAAGCGATAGTTTGTGATACATTATTTAATGAAGAAAATATTCTACTTTAGGGTACGGGCGTTGCGTAACCCAGTTTTGTAGTAACCCTGTTAAACGGGCTTTATAAATTATGACGAATACACAATTTCTTTTATTTCTGTCTTGCCTTACATAAATAAATGTTTCCCTAATATACGTTTCCGTAATCTACTTAAGAAAGGCATTTCCTTTAATTTATTACGCGGTTTTCTTAAATACGTAAAAATCAAGGAATTGGTTAGAATTTTAAATTAGAAGCATTTATCTTTACCCTAAAAATGATGCTTGACATCGATCAAATAAATGCTACATTTCCTTTCGTATTAAAGTCATTTTGCAAGAATATTTTTTATTGCTGTCAGATATTCATTTTACAATACTTTATTTACTATCAGATTCTGAAAGAAAACGTTCAGACACGTTTCTGAACAAATAGAATTATTGGCAATTTTTAATATTACGTAATAATCATACTTTAATTTAAATCTTGATTTAAGACAAAATATTTGCGTATTTTTCAGTATAACAAACACAAATAAATAAAATTAATTATAACTAAAAGACTTATTAATTGAATCACGATTGTTACCATTACTTATCAGATTCGACACCGAACTTCACTGTAAAAAGACAATGTTTAATTGGTGGAAATATAATGTTATCGTCCAGCTATACAAGTATCCAATTTTATAAAATAACACCTGCACTTAGTTTATAAGTCGATGTTCACGTAATTTAGTTCAGTAAAAAAGAGTTTACGTTGAAACTGGGCCCTGAAACGACCTTCGACGGAATTAGAAATGGTCTTAATTAAAGTGTCGTAATGTATCTAATTATTCAGAAGTCAGCAATGCCTTCAGTAATTTTAAATCTCTCGTAAATCATATATTATGACCGTGCATCTATTTTTCCACCATATAACATTAAAACTGTCAGCATATTCTTTATTATAAATAGTATTTAAAAGGAGGAAATTTCACTGCTCGTCTATAAATTTGAATCATTTTCTTTCTCAGAGCTGTGGTCGTTTCAGGAGACGAAGAGAACTTTCTGTTGTTGGTAAGTTAATCTTTAAAGGCAAAATATAATCAAACTTCTGATTAAATAGTTTAATATGTAATTGTTTTTATGCGTAAGTTTACCATTACTTGGTTTTAAAACTCGTTTATTTAAATATTTTTTCAGGGTGTTTTATTACCATGACATAAATATATTGTTATTTTTGTTGATTTTTGTTATCTTCAAAAGAATAAGAGAACACAGAAAAAATACAAATCAAATTTAATATTCATATTTTATGCATTTTTCCATTGTATTCCTTGTTTTTGTGCTTATCTAGTACTCCTAACGTGGACCCTATTTCATGATGAATAGCGTGATTTTAGTTCTGCTGGCCTGTCTTGTCTTAGAGAAGACGTTGGCAAATCCACACGGTGAGTTCCATATTCATTGACTTAATAAGTACATGTTCATTAAATCGGTTATAATTGACATAATTAATTTGACAAATCTTTCCAGGTTTACGTATTTAATAATTGTATAATCCTAGGTTTCTCTTTAAAGTAATTATGTTATGATCATTTCAGAATCATTTTATATCTCTGAAAATAGACGAAGACTATGGTCATAGAATTTTACACATTTTTTTTTTACAATCTTTGTGCTACATTGAATTGTTGGTCTCATTTGTTCTTTCATTTTTTGACAATGATGTTTCTTTAAAAATGTTGCTGAATGTTGTTTTAGGGTGGATGTGCAGATTAGGTATTGATGATTGGTCCGTCATTTCCGGTCGTCATCGGAAGCAACAAATTTTATTTTTTTAATTAAAAAATTATTTTGGTAACATTTCCAGATTTAAAAAAACAACTTTGAAAATGGTATTTACTCGAGTATTTCTTTACCCTTAAATACCAAATGCACGATAACATTTTATGTATATTGAATATGGTTACTAAGTACGTTGTAGGAAACGTCACTTCGTTTTTACACAGATACAAACAAAATTGGAATAACATCTAACTACATTATAGACCTTGTATAAATATTAAGGCTGACATGAATTCATAAAAGCATTTGGTCGCCATATTAGTTTTGATCGCTTTACATCTGCCACTGGGGTACATATTCCGGTTGAGAAAGTTACGGTTGGGTGCTCTCCGATCGAAACATTAAGGCTACACGTACTTGCAAAGCATTAACTACGCATTGTAGTAAAATGTGAGTAACAAATGAGTAAAGAGTACTATCAATCAATGAAAAAAATATATTTATTCTTCGAAAGAATTAAATAATTTTCAATGTACCTGTAATATGTTGCACTGATATTGCTGCCTTACTTCGTATGTATATCGAACACGTGTGTCGTTTATACAAAGTGCATAACGTCTGCATCTTGTAACCTCGACGTCGGTTTATCAAACACAGTAGATTAATGATAGTAAATCCAAGAAAGAACAATGTTACATCGTTTCAATCGGTTTCTACAAAAACACTCCGTTTCTAAAACCCATGCGGTCATTCACTCATTGCACGTGAGTGGTTTGCGCATGTGCGATGTTATAACAGATACAGTAAAACGTTCAGCAACGATTGAGAATTTATGAACTATTTGAATCTGATATCAGTTTTTCTTGCTTTGTTGTTCATTGGATATATTCCTTACCAATGCAGTGGTTGATATATTTGTTTTGTTTAAAACGCGTTTCTACAAGTATTTCTGTCCAATGTTACGTGTTCGGAAGAATGAAATTCATGAATGCGGTAAAGCATGAATAATGCTATCGGCCTTATATAGAGGTGTTTAGCGATGAACAGAACAATAGAAACCGACAACTTATCTGGCAGTGTTCGAAGATATAAGGGAAATAATGCATATATATGAATTCATGTGTGCTTTAAATAACATTGTACATTTTATCAACGATGTCCGCCAATTTTGCAATTTTCATATTTCAATTCAAGGATGAGGAAGGCTAACGCTATTTATGTTTGATGTCTACATATTAGTTTTTGGTTGGTTCTATATCCTAATCGAGGGATCATGGTGTATTTTTGTACTTTTTTTACTCAACTTTGCAATTCAGAACTGTTTTGAATTTTAAAATTCCTTTTCACTACTTTATGGTCGATTTAACAACTTTGGTTAAAATATCAAAATAAAAACGCATACGTCAATAAAAAAATTACCGTTGATCATCATGATCTACTCGATGTTTACAATAAAATAACATTTATTTTTATATATTAAATTTTTTGGAGTTGCTTCTAATCAAATCTCCTATGCAGTTACTCTGGCAAACCGAAACTGACACAGTGTTTGGACCTTAGCACAAATAATCACCGCTGTCAAGAGTTAGTTCTTCAAAATAATCGATAAATTCGATGTAATATACGCTGAAGCATATTTTTAAAGGAAACGTATTTATAAATACCTTAAAAATAGTCAGATTTTAAATAGTACGAACAATTTAGAATTCTTTTGCAATCGTATGTATTCCTACGCCAGAGTTAATATATTCTCGTTCAACCATCGGCTGTCTTCGTACATCTTCGACAAGCAGAGAGTCAGTCTATAGTTAGAGATCGCATCATCAAGCTATCACGTGACCTGGTATCTCTTACTTGTCGGAGATTAACGGAGACAGCGGAGCATCTGGTTGAACGAGACTAGAGTTCATTATTGGTTGGATCCATCAAATTTTTGAAACAGTCCGAGTACCGATACATAGTTTGATGAAATCAATTCTATTTTTAAATATTACACAACATGATTCTTAAGAGGTTTTCTCCAAATTCTTGTCGAAAAAGTCCGAGAATTAATATTATAAAAATGTGCGTAATTCAAATACATATTACAAACTTCTTGCCAAGCAAAATAACATATCGTTGATTTTAAGATAAATAATAATCGATAAAATCAACTCCCGTCAGTACCTCTGTACTTGATTTAAAGTTAATTTTTAGGGGTGTTCGGTGGAAAAATTTTCATAGATTAATAAAATTAAAGAACAAAAAGGTTAACAAACTTAGACGAGATTTATTGATGAGAATTTGAGAATGATATGTGTTTATGTTTATAATTCATTTACATAGCAAATAACGGATATGGAGAAAACGATGGCAATGAAAATGATGGAGATTGCGATGTAGATAACGGCGACAACGAAAATACAAGTAGTTCTGATGATAGCGATGACAGCGATGATAGGGAAGAAAACAAGGAAAAAGGAAATAACGAAGGTAATAATGTGAAAACTATTAAAACAGGGATATGGTTTTGATGACATTACAATGTTATGATTAATTGGATGGGTGTTGCTAAAACGCGGAACGGAAAGGAAAACAGAAAATATCATATCACGTTTATCGCTTTAAAAGGGTATAGACTGGCCAAGAACGATTTACTTTGTATCATTTATTCATATATAATGAATGATTATCAACATGTTGCTGCCTTATTGATATTCTTATGAATGTCTATCAAATATAGCATTGCATTCATTTGGCTTTAATTGAGTACGAAACGAAAAAAAAATCAAATTTATACGAATTGTGAAACATTAACATGATTGAACGAGCAAAATAGCTACAACTTTTTACTTATTTTTCATATATGGTATTGCTGGCACATCAGCGTTACGTACGCAGTTAGTGAAAGAGTTTAATGAGTATTTTTATATTTATACCTACATCAACATGGAATTTTCGGTGCTCTATACGATCTTGTATCATTGCTGCGATGGTTTTGCTTTGATGACCTTTGTGTTTTTATTTCTGATACACCATGGTTTAGCTGTGCTCTAACAGCTGTGGTGTATCCAGATAAACCATATTCAGATTATAAATAAAGTGAAACAAGCAAAAAAAGATTTAATGACAAAAATATGAAAAAAATGGTTTGTTTCCTTGCATATATCAAAAACACAAACTTTTTTAAGCATGATATTGAACTGAGTGCAAAATTAGGATCCAAAAGTGCATAGTTTTAAGAATCGACACACATTTGTTTTATGCCGTAAAATTTAAAACACAATTGCTAAAGACTGACTTCGAGGCGTCACTTTTCTCGTCGTTGTCGGAATGTTTTCCTGATATTGGCGATACATCTAGATCCATCTCGGGCGTTAATGCGATCTCACATTTCGTCTTCTTGGGAGGATCCAAAACTTTCGATACACTTTCGTGAAGAACGGAATTTGTACGCTTGTACTTCCTAACAGCCGATTCGTACCTATGACCGGTTCTACTTATAATATCTTGCTCGTCGACGCCCGCTTGATACAGCTGGGTAGCACAGGTCCTTTTACCGGAATAATTTGTAAAATTCCCGACAAGTCCAGCGTTTCCGGTTATCTCTTTCATCAGACCCTTGATTTTGTTTATCCAAAGAACCTGCTCGCTGTACTTGATATCACTTGCCAAAGGTCGTCGGTAAAATACACCCCTGTGTCCGAGGGCGTCAATATATGCCAGGTAAAAGTCAGCCAGACACCTCTCCGCTGAAAATACAAAATTAGAATTCGATGGTGACGTTAAATAATGTATTTACAAATACAAAAAAATTAATATAGCTACTGTATTTACATAATCCTAATAACGGGTAACCTTAAGAAATATCTCATGGAAAAATGCACATTAAAAAAATATACATTTTTATACTTTATTAATATTTACAAAGTTTAACTCACCATTGAGGCAGTAGTGTTTTATATCCTTGTTTTGCAACTGAATATGCCTTAGGCCTCCTTTATAAGTTTTTGATGATCGTCCATGAAAATGAATGTATTTCCCTCTGTCATCACAGCCTAAATCAAACTGATAGCATTCCAGTGATTTGTGTTCATCATACGCACGTAGCCCAAAAAGTTTACAGTTATAAAAAATCACTGTGTATTGCAACGCCTTAGAAGAATGCATAACAAATACTTTTTGGCCCCAAATTTTTTCTTCGTCTTCTGGTAAAATTGGATCCGCCTGGCGAACTTTTGTTCCTAATCCCTTTGATATCAGTTCTTTCATTCGCGCGTCTAAAACCCGCTGAAACACAGCAAATATGTGATCCTTTTCGTCTAAAAAGTTCATATTGTGAATGTTTTCATCCCTCAAGTAACGTAATAAACCACACACAATGTAGTATAGCGAACGCAGTGGGTATTCCGATCCGTCTAGTTTTCTAACCTCCAAAACAAATCGCTGCATCCAGTAAATAAGAGTTTCACTCGTCATCTCGGTCAACAGTGGTACATTGACCCGCGCGATACGCCACTTGTTAAATGTCTCAATCGCCCACTTGGTATTCTTGCGTGTATTTGAATTGGTTTGCGAGTCAATTAAACGTTGAATTTCATCATCTGAAACCTGACCAAATCGTTCATTTTTCATTTTATCGTCTACTTCAGATTCGGAAGTAGTGGAATTTTGGCCGTTTTCAGCAGTCTCCAACATTTGTAAAACATCTCCTATATCAAAGTTAACGTCCCTGTCGAGTTTATTCTTCATTTCCGGTAATTCACTCATTTGGGAAAGAGTCAAAGAATCAAACGAATCTTCCATAAATATCTGATTTTCTACAGATTCCGCATATTGGGACAGCAAAAAATCCATGCCGTCCTCCATAATTAACTGTCTGCAAAACTGATTTTGCTCTCGTGCTTTCCATATTGAGGTCCAATTGGTCAAATTTTAGCCGCGCCAATTTCATGTTAGATCACAGTTTTATTATTAAAACTGATGCAATAATTTGAATACGCAATGATACAAAACATTTAGAGTAACCTTTGAACTCGTGTATCTTCCGATACCAGTCTCGGAGGCTCCGCCCCCTCGACCGGTATCGTAAGATACACTCGTTCAAGGGTACTCTAAATATTACTTAAATCATACAGACGATACATTTAAAATACATTAAACATTAAAAATACCCGGTACTTAAAGAAACAATTATTTTTAGCAATGCAATTTTGTTTACGTTTGCATTTCTTGGCAGTTGTTTATTCCTGCAGCTATATACATACATGTATGATCTGAATAGAGAGCTCAAGACGTTGCCTGGTTTGATTTTCCGAATATAAATTGGGACTATAGTCTGTTGATCCCAAAATATTCATGCAGCACATTTGGACGATTTAAAAAAAAAATACACATGCCTGTAAAATATGCAATGGAAATAGATCAAACGGGAAATATCCAACACAACTTCATTGACACATTATCATTTTTTTAATCCGAAAAATTCACAGGATCGAAAACAGATTTCTTACGGAGATTTATAATGGAAAATGTTGACATGTTTTCTCCATTTAAGTAACTTGGAAGACCTTGCACAATTTTGCAACGTAATCACCCAGGTCCGTTGAAATTCAAAACACCGTAGACTTCTTCATTTTCAGCCGTGTATTGAAATCAGCTGATAAGATTTTTTAATCAAGAATAATGAGAATTGTGAATGCTTCTAAAAGAGAATCGCTTGAACCCCCGAGGTATATATGAATATCGAGTGAAATAATTATTCTTGAATAAATAATCTAATACTGAGTATTGCTTATCTTTCAAAAAAAATTTAAAATATCGTTTTTAGCATGATTAACACATCTATGAAGTAAAAATAACATTAGATAAGATTTTCTGTTTTCCGTTCCGTTCCGCTTTCTGTTCCGTTTTCCGTTCCGCGTTTTAGCAACACCCATGATTAATTGCGTTTCATATAGAATTTACATTTTTTTTACCATTTTTTTAGATGCACAATTCAGATGATATTGTAAAATATAGTACTGTATTTTACAAAATACGATGATAAAATCACACTTTGTCAAACCAATCAAATGATACTACAATTGACACAAAGTTTTCACTAAACATTTAATTCAAATAATTTGTTTCTTTTGTTTATGCTCTACCATATGATGCATTTAAGTTTATATTTCAAAGACATTAAAAAGCAGATGTTTGCAATGAAAATAAAGCACAACTAAACATCAACACTACATTTGATACATGATTTTTGGTTTCATCGTGTTGTTTTCCCTAAATATCTCTTTGCTTGAAAGTACTTTGTTGTTTTATATGACATCAAGAAAATGGGTTGGTCCTTCAAATAAGGGTATATTGCCTTAAAAGTCTTTCGCTTTATAACTCAAATGCTGTTAAGATTTCGACAAGGCTGTCGTTGGAAAAGTTGCTCATTATGATTTGACATATGTAGTTTCAATAATATTATGTTCGGGTATTGCGTAATACGAGTATAATAAGTTAGACTAGGTACATGAATAATTAATCAGTAATTGTGCGTACATGTAAGACTACCATAAAGCTACCATGGACAGTGTACCAGCTTACCATCGGAGTTGAGAATGCATGATGCACTTTTATAGTTCTTTTTTTACTTTTAGTCTGCAAAAATACCATCAGAGCAACGTGCGCCAGGTATACAGATGGGGATTTTGAAGAGTGTGTCGAATGTTTTGAGTACTTTGATGACAAAACTCAGTGTATCCAAGCAAACAAAAGACGATGCCTATGGGATGATGATAGAAGAGTATGTATTTATGACCTTGATATTGATACTTAATAAAAGCTATCGATCAAAGATCAAGAGTTTGGAACATTCTGGTGTCTTTTTATTCTTTTTGTCCCCGTAATTATGTCACCCGAGTCACTTTATAACTTCTCCTCAACAACTACGTGGCCATTTTTCCCCCAAATTTAATATGATGCCTCTTTCGGGTAAAAAGGACATATAATGTAAAATGTATTACTCTTGCCTCATATGAGTCCTAGGGGGAAAGATTTGAATTTTTGAAAATATTTGTTTCTACTATTACACATGTAAGCAAAGTTATAATCACAATAATGAAGAACAAAATGCCGTCTACCAGAATTGTGAATTTCATGTCCGCGGTAGCAGGGGTTTTGACTGTAGGGCGGGGCTAATATAGATGTACAAATGTAGAATGTTAATGCCGAATTGTGAAATTTCATCTACTTTACTTCTGTTGATACGGAATAAAACCTGACTGAACGTTTAGAAAGAAAATAAAGCCCTCTACTAAAAATGTAAATTTTATGTCACCCTAGTTAGGCTTAAATAGTCATATAGTGTATATGGTAAGGGTTCAAACTGCAGGGCATAGACAAAATGATCATACATAAAATTATTTTACGTTTAAAATCTTTCTTTATATTTATTGACAAATTGAGGGTGACTGCAGATTTAGAAAAGAATGTTTACCTTTATTTTAATTTAATGGTTTGATTTCATGACAAAGACGATGATTGCTTGGGGGTCTATTATTATCTATCCTGTTCTGGAATTTCCAAAAATTAAATTAGTAGATTCAAATATTTAAAAAAGAGGAAAAAGAATCCATGTCGTTTTTTTCTTGATGTTTTGAACAGCAACATCCTGTCCTTCCACCCGACCTGTATATAACATTTTTTCTGAAAATACAAATTCAATTGAAAAATATACAGTGGACAATGTAATGCATAAATAGACATTGTTAAGTACGGTTGTCAAACCTTCTTGGAGAGAGTAGATGATTAATTTGGGGCTTTAGTCAAGCGATACGCGAGTACTCTTTGCTTCTTTTGGAAAAAAAACAGAGAGAGAGAGAGAGAGATCACGTTGATTGCAAAAGACAGGACTCGTTTCGTTTCAATCATTCCAGAAGTTTATTTATCATAAAATGTGACATTGAAGCAATATTAAGGGATCATTTAAAATCATCACAATATTGGTTTGAATTGAGAGCAGCTCGTGTTGTAATGAATTAAACGTCGCAGTTACAGTTGTATTTGACCGAGATGAATCATTTATTGTTTATGAAAATATGACAGTGAGGTAAATAACACATCAACTAACTATGAATATTTCCGAGACATACCTTATTAATCGATATAAACTGTGAAATACGACAATTGTCCGGCGCATCTGCAACTCCTCAATCAATAACTATCGAAAGGCGCTTAAAAGACGTGGCTTTTATATTACTATTTTGTAGTGTGCCGTTGTTAATTAATTATGTTAAAATACATGCTTAGGTTATTCCGGTGTTATTTTTTTTTTCATTCATATAAAATATGACTTTTCTAATTCTTCCCCAAAACCATATTTGTGTAAATTTCCCACTTACGGAAAAATAGACGGATCAGGAGACGTTCCTTTTAAATGTTAGAATACATATCTGTTTATGAAAGTAGGGTTAAGGGCCCTACCTTGGCAATCACTAAAGGTATCTTTAAAGTTTCAACGAATGTTCAACGTTTGTGACATGAACACCGAACCACCATTTTTATATAATATAAACATGTATATATACATGTGCAGAGTTAACGAAAACCTCTACTTCCCCAAGTCTTACATTAATTGGGGGGAAAATATGTTTCAGACTTCTTCAAAAACTTCGTACATATGACCTCCAAATCTGTTTGAAGCTTTTGTAAAGCAAATGTTTTTTGGGGTTTTTTTGTGTATTTTCTTATGATCTATGCATAGCCCAATAGTTATTTGATGCATGGAACTCTTTCATACATTTACCTTTGTGCTTGTATTTTATATTTTCTGTTTATCTGGCTTTTCTCTGGGAAATTCTTACTAATGCAGGATAAACTTAAAGGCATCAAAATGGTTGATGCGCAAAAGTGATGAGTATTGCTTTGAAATGCAAATTTGTGAAAGATTGTAACCGAGACTATGGAAAATCAAAGCCTTTGATATCTTATTTAAATCAAAAAATCCATGTGTATCTAACATCAAAAGAATACTTACTTCTGTCGACATCAATTTTCAATGAAATTATTCCTAAAAATATTCATCCAAATATGCATGCAATAATGCGAGATGAATTATTAGTAATTGGTGTTTGATTTTTTTCTCCAAATGCATCAGAATAGTTCTATGGCTATGTTTTGTATTAACGCTTTACTTCTCTGATCAAATGAGATTTTAGAAAACAAATCGCCTTCCTTCTTTACGATCCAAGTTATAGATTTCTTAATCAATTTAGGAGCGCTTAAAGTATCACAGGGAGCAACCATTTCTTTTTGTAATTTAATGAAAAATAGTTATAAAAATTCGATATATTAGTTTTCAAGTTTCCTTGGAATTGCATGTTATTTGAAAAGTTTGCACCATAATAAATATCTACTATACTTTATCAGTTCAACAAAAGACCCACAAAAATTGGTATTCATCAAATATTGATAATAGTTCTATGGCCTTGTGTTGTATCAAAGATTGTCAGGTCGGGAACAATATTCATAATGAACAGAATTGACTTACAAAATAATAAAATTAACGTTGAAGAAAGAACACGGTTTTAAAATGCCATAAGACTTGTTAATATCCAAACTTATAAAGTTTCTAAAAAGGGACGTTGAAGAAATTATTCAAGTTTTAAAAAAGACCTTGATTTTCCTATTTATAATTGCTCAAAGTACCCCACTACATAAAGACTTGTACTATTTAAAACACTACGACACAAGATGGCCATTTAATTGTTTTGTTATTTAACTGTTTGTATTAATCTATTTGGTTGTACATGTATATGGTCAAAGGCAGTGGTGAAAGTTTTGAACTTGTGAACCGAAAATCAAACAGTAGACTTCAAGTTTGCCTTGGGCTTACGTTAATATTTATTGAAATAAATATGGGTGAAATTGTAATTCATCCAAATTCCATATTTTCTCGCCTATTTGACTTGTACAATTCTTATCCATCATGCAATCTATCATAACCATCTTATTTTCTGCTGACTTGAGAAACCATTTTAAGGTTTAGTGAATTACCCTACCTTATAAAGTAATTGATCCCAAAGGAAAAGATAAAGGAAAAATATTGATTTTTCAATTTACCTAAACCAAAACTGATTGTGGACAAATTTTAACATAATTGATTTTTAAAGAAGTATAAAGCAATACTATCTCGTCGTGTTATATTACAGTAGATGAAATTATTACAGGAATATGTTATAAAAGAATATGCGCCTAAGTTAAATGTGAAACATTATTTCTATGAATTTAACGTCAGGTACGAAACTTTGACAGTCTAATATATTTCTGAACACAGCCATGAGTCGTAAGCCATTTCAAAATGTTATAGTTTTCTTATTACTGTTACCTTTTTCCCGAGCAGCTGTGGCTTACAAACGTTACGCAGTGAAGCAAGAGTATCAAAACAAATTATTCAGCAGCAGTCAAATGGTTGAGATGTATTCAGAATCTTTAATTCAATGTGCTATTCAGTGCATGAACAAGTATTCTTGCTTTGGATTCAATGATCTTAAACACACCAGCCGGGTTTATGAGGTTACGATTTCGATACAGTGTTTGAATGGGATACTGGCTGGGTATATCATTCTGCAAGTAAGTTATTTTAAGAACTGTCATTCGAAAACAAAGTACTAACTGAATCTTTTATATCAATAAAAAAAAAATAGTTTGTTCGAATCAAGTTGAAACGTTTTTGCATGATGACTTTCAAGTCGCATTATTTGCTTAAAATTCATAATATCTGAATTATAGGTCAGTCCTCATACTCTCCGACTTGGCATGAAAATTGTAATGAGTTATACCATGACGGATATACTAAATCCGGTGTCTATACACTTTATCCTTGGGGTATTTCTGACCCAGACTATCGAACAATACGAGTGTATTGTGACATGGAGACGGCAGGCGGCGGATGGACAGTAAGATGAAATGTGTATTAATATGTAGCGAAACAAAAAATTAAAACTCAATGTTGAGTTTAACTCAGAAAATAAAAAATTACTACTTAAATTTTGTTGATGAATATTTTAAAATTGGAATCGTGTTAAATAGCTTGTTTCTCTGATCAAAGAAGAACTCAAGGAACGTATCGGTTTTCTACTTAACGACCCAATGTATATATTTCTTTATAAATTTAGGAGCGCTTAAAGTATCACAGGGAGCAACCATTTCTTGTTGTAATTTTATAAAAAATGATTATAAAAATTCGATACATTAGTTTACAATTTTTTTTTAGAATTGGATGTTATTTTTAAAATTTGTACCACAATGAATATCTACTTTCCTTCATCAGTTCAACAAAAGACCCCCCCCCCCCCCAACATATTGTATTCATCAAATATTGATAATAACCACAGAAAAGCAAGACGGCCTATCTTATCTCTATTTCATGCATATAATTTTTTTTTTTAAATCCATAAAATTAGACAGTAACCTGTTGTTATTTAAGTAGATATTCGTCCCCGATAAAGTTACTTTTATGTTTGAAATGAAAATTTTAGCTAAAAAGTAGACGTATCACTCAAATATATACTTAGTAATAATAATATAATTATGCCAAAAATATATTTACTTCACATGAAACTAGCATTTTCTGTCATTGTCTGTTTTTATTTAAAAAGTTTATCCTTATGTTAATATTTTTACTCAGATATATTGGTGTCAAATCTTAAAAATAAAAGTAATTGTGCTTAGGTAGTACAAAGAAGACTCGGAGGTTCGCTGAATTTTAACCGGGACTGGAATACCTATAAACTTGGATTTGGATCCCCGGAACATAGTTATTGGATAGGTAAATCATATAATACTTTGTTTCCGCACAATTCTATAAATGAGTTTTTAAAATTACATTTCTTGTTTGCAAAGCTTACGTTTTTATTACAGGAAATGATGCATTACATCAACTCACTAAGGAAAATGTCTCGTTGTATGTTTCAATTGCTGATCTGCATGGAGTATCATACTTCAAATTGTAATCTTACTTTTCCGTTGAATCAGAAACGACTAAATATAGACTCCATATTGGTGGAATACCGACTGGTACATTGAGTAAGCATTGACAAATTTTCACTTGAGCTCTTTCATTAATATTGTATACAATTTTGAAATAGCAAGGCTCTTAAAAGATATATGTTTGTCACTTATGGTAACAAATTAAAGATAAATATTCATGTAATTGAAAAATGTTTATATTTTAGAATGTTTATCTTTTCCCAGCTGGCTTAACACTCAAATAACGCCGCTCAACCCTGCCTATGATTTGAGCGGGATGTCGTTCACGACATTTGATGAAGATAATGATTTGTATATAAAGAATTGCGGTGCGGCGTTTAGTGGTGGATTGTGGTTCAACGCTTGTCATTTAGCATTCCTGAATGGGCCAATGTCTTCTAGAGAATGGATTTTCCCCTGGAACCCGCCATTTGCTGATGGAGCATTTTTGAACCAAACTGTCATGATAAAACCATACTAAAAATTACGAAAACAAGAGAACCAGGGGGTCCCATCTCTAGACTAAGCAACAATAGCCAACATCTTTAGAATATTAAATACAAAATTATCTAGACTACTTAGATCGATTTATTGAATTTTGAATTTGTTATTCAACATATTCTTAAATTATACATTAAGCCTACAAGTTTGAGATTAAGGTTTTGAAAGATTTTTTCCCCTGATTATATCAATGTAAAAGTTCACCCTTCCCATGGAGACCCTATCCTACAGTCTGGGATCATGTTAAGAATAGGTTTGACTCTACACTACCTGATGATCATTGCAAGTTTCAGTCTTGTCACGTTTTTGAGAGGAAGATATTTATAGATTTCTCGTTACTTATTCCTGTGTATAGATGCACTCCACTGTGGCTCGACCTTCCCCCAAGATTCATGTTTTTGGACGAATTTGAACCTACACTACCTGTGAATGCTTTCACACAAGATTTCTGGCTATTGGTTTTTGAGAAGAGAATTGTGATATATTGCTATAAAATTGCCACCTTTTAGGTTCATCCATTCCCCCTGTGATGGTAATTTTAACAAACTTGAATCTACACTTCCCGAGAACAGTAGTTCCATTATCAGTATCCCGGGTAAATTGAATTTTGAGAAGACAATATTAATCATTTTGAAGCTTTTGCAAAAGAATCACAGTTTTGGACTAATGTATGAAATGACGAACAAGAAATTTAGTAGTTGAAAACAAAAATCATTGCATTACAAAATCCTCTTTCTCTCAGTAGTCCCTCGCCAGAAAGGATCTACAAACAATATGTACTTAATCTTGAATAAATAGTAAAGTAAATAATAGAAAATGCTGCTATTAAAACCAATCATTATTTGTCGTCTATGGTTGTTGAAAGAGTAGGAAATGGGATCATTGACGAGCTCTGGAAACCAACAATAAAAAGCTTTAGTCTCACATGTATCTCCTATTATGAAATGAATGGTGGGTCAAACATATGTTTATTTTTCGTGATCTATGTAATAACATGCATACTTCGCTCTTAGCATAGTATCAACTGACACTGTACTTATAATTATTGTTTATTTTTTAGAATTTGTTACGGTTTAATAATAAGTGTTGTATTTCCTATATGCTACATATACTTGCTCATTGGTGTATATCTTCTATCCTGAACTGCTTCATATACTTGTGATTTTACAAAAAATGCAATAGAAAAAAGTAAATTAAAGGTTTTGAGTTGAAATATTTTAAAAATTTAATGAAAATATTAGGTAAAAGTGTTATTACTTATCATGTCTATAAGCTTTCTAAAAATCAGCTATGTTGTATGTGTGCAATGATTTTAATGTTGCTGACCGCATTAAAAAAAATAAGATTATGCTCCACTAGCGTAATAAGTTTAAAATTATTTTACCACGTCTTCATAAAGGATTTTTACTGCTTACAAATAATAAATAATGCAAGATTCGTCTTTACATATTCATTCTAACATCAGAGGGTCTAGCTTAAGATTGAAAGGATGTAAAGAATAAAAAAATTCAAGAGATCATCCATGCGCGTGTTAGCCAATTATTTCAGGTGAGCCACCAAGCCTGCAAAAGCATCAAAGGAAGAAAATTAATATTTCCATAAATATATGCAAATATAGGGTGTTTAAATTGAAACATATATATATATATATATATATATATATATATATATATATATATATATATATATATATATATATATATATAATAACACTTTTATTCTATTTTGACGTTCCTGGTGTTTCATATCGTTAATCTCAAAGTATCAAGCATTTAATGAAAATGTAGAGCTGAAATCTGCAAATGTGAGATACTGGAAAATAATGGACCTTTTATGCAATGACACCGTAAATTAACTTAAACGTGTTTGACAGGCATGAATTATTCATTGAGCGCGTCCTGCAGATTGAAATTGATATACAATAACCATTTTTTTATGTTTTAATAAGTAAAATATAATTAAGACAAATGACCTCCAAAATAATTTTCAGATATGGCAATGCAACATGTTTTAAATGAATATTACAATACACAACATAGTTAATAATTTTCCAGAGAAGGAACAGATGAGTTGTCTTACGGTTTTTCACATATAAAGAGATGTTGATGGTTGCAGTTGTCGTCATGCCACTTGAAGTTGCTGATCCCTCTGATCTCCACACAATCTTGTTCCGATACGTCGGGCTGTCCAGTCATCCAGTTCGTGAAGGCAAACGGGTGATGGGATCCAATCCAATTGAAACTTCTCTCCTTTTCGATATCATTTCCTCCAGTCCAGTAGTCTGCTCCTGATTTGTCAGAATCTGTTATCATTCATTAATATCGCCAATTTGAATTAATAGAATGACTTAATACTTTTTAATTTCTTTTTTGACAGTAAAAGTCACTAGAATACTTATGTAGTCAGGTTTTATTTTAAATATGTGAAATGACAATTTTCCTCTATTCTATGAAAATAAGATCATTAAGTGGTATACAAAGGATTATAAAATGAACTTTTCGTATTACTTAAAACAATTTTCTACAATGTTTTGTACAAAGCTTATTACAAGCAAGATCTTAAAAAGAAAAAAGAATAAAAACATACCATGCGGATGTTTGTACAAAGCTTATTACAAGCAACATCTTAAAAGGAAATAGAATATTAACATACCATGCGGATGTTTATTTTGTAGGTATCCTTCGAGCAAAAAGTTCTTATCGCTTGATTCTATGGCGATGAGGTTAGCATCAAATGCTTTGCATATTGCCTAAAACGAACGCAACACATTACATACAAGTATATATGCGTTCTGGGTTGTTTTTTTTAGCTCACCTGAGCCAAAGGCTCAAGTGAGCTTTTCTGATCACAATTTGTACGTTGTCTGTCGTCGTCGTCGTCGGCGTCGTTGTTGTAAACTTTTCACATTTTCATCTTCTTCTCAAGAACCGCTGGGCAGATTTCAACCAAATTTGGCACAAAGCACCACTAGGTAAAGGAGATTCAAGTTTGTTCAAATAAAGGGCCAGGCCCTCTTTAAAGGGGAGATAATTGAGAATTATTGAAAATTTGTTGGTATTTTTCAAAAATCTTCTTCTCAAAAATTATTCGGCCTGGAAAGCTTAAACTTGTGTGGAGGCACCCTCAGGTAGTGTAAATTCAAGTTTGTTCAAATCATGGTCCCCGGGGGTAGGGAGGGGCCACAAGAGGGGGATCGAGTTTTACATAGGAATGTATAGAGAAAATCTTTAAAAATCTTCTTCTCAAAAACTATCAGGCCAGAAAAGCTCAAATTAAAATGGGAGCATCCTCAGATAGTGTTAATTCAAGTTTGTTCAAATCATGATCCCCGGGGGTAGGGTGGGGCCACAATGGGGGATCAAGTTTTACATAGGAATATATAGAGAAAACCTTTAAAAATCTTCTCAAAAACTATTAGGCCAGAAAAGCTCAAATTAGAGTGGTAGCATCCTCAGGTAGTGTAGATTCAAATTTGTTCAAATCATAGTCCCTGGTGGTATGGTGGGGCCACAATTGGGGAATGGATTTTTACGTAGGAATATATAGAGAAAATTTTTAAAAATCTTCCTCTCAAAAACAATTAGGCCAGAAAAACTCAAATTAAAGTAGAAGAATCCTCAGGTAGTGTAGAATCAAGTTTGTCCAAATCATGGTCCCCGGGGGTCGGGTGGGGCCACAATAGGGGGATCAAGTTTTACATAGGAATATATAGAGAAAATCTTTAAAAATCTTCTTCTCAAAAACTGTTAGGCCAGGAAAGCTCAAATTGGTATTTAACTATCCTCAGATGGTGTAGATTCAAGTTTGTTCAAATCATGGTCCCCGGGGGTAGGGTGGGGCCACAATGAGGGGATCAAGTTTTACATAGAAATATATAGAAAAAAATCTTTAAAAATCTTCTTTCAAAAACTATTAGGCCAGGAAAGCTCAAATTTGAGTGGAAGCATCCTCAGATAGCGTAGATTCAAGTTTGTTCAAATCATTGTCCCTGGGGGTAGGGTGGGGCCACAATTGGGGGATCACGTTTTATTTAGGAATATATAGAAGAAAATCTTTAAAAATCTTCTTCTCAAAAATTATTAGGCTAGGAAAGCTCAAATTAGAGTGGAAGCATCCTCAGGTAGTGTTAATTCAAGTTTGTTCAAATTATGGTCCCCGGGGGAAGGGTGGGGCCACAATTTGGGGATAAATTTTTATACAGGAATTTATCGAGAAAATCTTTAAAAATCTTCTTCTCAAAAAATATTTGGCCAAGAAAGCTCAAATTGGTATATAACCATCAGCAGATAATGTAGATTCAAGTTTGTGCAAATCATGGTCCCTGGAGGTAGGGCGGGGCCACAATGGGGGATACATTTTTATATATAGAGAAAATCTTTAAAAATCTTCTTCTCAAAACTATTAGGCCAGGAAAGCCCAAATTTGGTTGGAACCATCCCCAGATCGTATAGATTCAAGTTTGTTTAAATAATAGTCCAGGGGTAGGGTGCGGCCACAATGGGGGATGAATTTTTACATAGATACATTGAGAAAATCTTTAAAAATCTTCTTTTAAAGACTCTTTGGCCAGAAAAGCTTAAACTTGTGTAGAGGCATCCTCGGGTAGTGTAAATTCAAGTTTGCAAAATCTCAGTCCCTAGTGGTAGGGTGGGGCCGTGATGGCGGTTTGAATTTTTACATAGGAATTTATAGAGAAAATCTTTAAAAATATTCTGGGTGAATTTTCGGTCCAAAACTTAGTACTTAGTGTGAAAGCACAGGTTATGCAGATATAAGTTTGATGAACCATGATTCCCAAGAGAAAAGTGGGGCCACGAAATGGGGGGGGGGGGTACATAGGAATAGAGAAAAATCTTCTTACAGGTACAACAACAAAAGGGGCTTGGTATTTTACCAAAAAAAAGAGGTGGATAAAAATTGGCAGATTTCCATTCCTTTTTTTTTAGCAAGATCTGCTGTACTTAGATGCCAAGATATGCTAATTTGATCAGAATTAAGGCAATTGTTGCTCAGGTGAGCGATGTGGCCCCTGGGCCTCTTGTTTACCATTTAATGATAAAAAGATTATTAATTAAAAACATCAAGAGCTAAAGTAAAATCAATCCAAATAAATAAGAGAAGAAAAAAAATCATACAATTGATTAATTCGGCTTATACCAAAAAACTTTTGGTGCATCAAAGACCTACTAATGCCTCTCCCCAGGATGCCGTAAAGTCTGAAAACAAGAAACATGATTCTGAGAGGGAAATCCAGCTACCACATGGACCACTGCTCGCCTGAGGCTGACCTTTATCAGTAGAAAGCATAAGAAATAGATAAAGAAGAAGTCAAGTTACCACATCAAAGAAGAATTTGCACTGTTTTATCACGATTATGATAAGGTAAATCTCGACAATGCGTTTTGTGAAAACAATTGTGAGGGATATATTGTCACCAAAAGTAGTATGATGTTATATTTTTCATTTAAAATTTATATTTAGCCTAGATTATATGAATCATAGGCCAAAAATGTCTAATATATATTCTAAAGGAATTTAAAGACACTTCATATATTCATTGCTGGCGTTAGGTTTAGTAGATGAACCAGTGCCAGGAGACAAATCATCGGAATACAGAGTAATCAATATCAAAATAAGTACTGTATATTGAAAACAGGTACCCAAATTTCAGCGGGTTGTAATTAGCAAAATATAACATGGATATTTTATTATCCGCAGATGTTATAATGTAAACAGACAGGCATTTATATGGTTCAATCAGTCAGAGTGTAAAAAAGGCAAAACTGTACCAAAAAAAACCCTTGTGTTTTAATAATGTACCTTGAAAATAAGAGAAGCATATGACCGAAATTACTTGAAAAGAGCTGCTAGGATTATTTGTTCCTTTTTGGTAAATAAAAACTCTCCTGCGTTTTCAACAAGATTGACAAAGATGAGAGGTGTTGGCTGTGAATAATAACTATAATTTTTATACGGTTAAAAAATAAGATTGTATAAACTATGAATAAAAATAGCTTGTTTATCGGTCAAATAATTATATAATTACTTAAGATTTTCAATGTAATATCACACTTAATGATTGCTAGTATAGGTAAAATAGTGACATTTTATTATTGTTACTTGACATCATACGATTGAGTCAATGATCGACTTGAGACGAGAAGCGATAAATCATAAGGTAATATGTACAACCTGATGAACATTCAATATATTATTTACTTGGAATTGTAACTGATATTATAGTCTGTCCCAAGTTATTGCTTCCATCACGTTTTTTTTTTTTTATTAAAATACACATACCTGTGAAAGAAATGCTGTTGTAATCGATAATAGGGAAAATGTCCAAGATATCTTCATTGACAAACTATCATTTTTCACTCATAAAAGTTCACAGGAACGAAACCAAATCTCTTACAGAGATTTATAATGAGAAATGTTTACATCTTTTTCATTTTCGG
This sequence comes from Magallana gigas, assembly GCF_963853765.1. Classification (NCBI taxonomy): domain Eukaryota; kingdom Metazoa; phylum Mollusca; class Bivalvia; order Ostreida; family Ostreidae; genus Magallana; species Magallana gigas. Next base: position 26,148,977 of record NC_088853.1, on the reverse strand, counting down.
AAGTACTCGGGACACCTCGCACAATTTCTTTAACGTTATCATCCGGGCTTATTAATAGTTGATGCAATGTGCAAAATCTCCGTAGACTTTTTGGGGGATGTGTATTGAAACCTGAAGCGGTAGAGGGGGCGTTTCAAAACAGACATTTTTCATATAAGTGCATGAACTTAGTTTCAACAGACATTTTTCATATAAGTGCATGAACTTAGTTTGAACTCAAAGGTATTTATGATGACCGAAATATCTAGCGAAAAGTGGTGGAAGCAAAATCTCAGGACAGAGTATAGGTGATAATACTATAGTAAAGGTTTAAAAATGATTTCCATTTTTTCAGAAGAGGCAGGTGTATAT